>NC_040039.1:15299318-15487698 GCF_003713205.1 Coffea eugenioides
AAACCTTCCACCTCTAGCTCCACGACTGATTTTAGGGGGGTGTGTTTCAATCACTCTGTGCCGGCCCTTGACTTCCACCAGGCGCACCTCTCCGTTTGGCATTAAAATTTCTTACTTGTGCCCTGGTGATTTCTATTCTCTGAGACTTATCCAAAACCTCCGTAAAAGTGTTAATTTGGGCTACCGCCAAAACCTCCTGTAATTCTACATTAAGACCCTGCACAAACCTCCTTATCCTCCTTTGCTTCGTAGCTATCAATTCAGGAGCAATTTTGGATAGTTTCGTGAACTGAGTCTCATACTCGGCTACACTTGAGGTGCCCTGACAAAGCTTAGTAAAATTGTCCTCTCTCTTCTCCTGGACGATAGGTAGGAGATCTTTCTCGTTAAATTCTCTCACGAAATTTAACCAAAGTCCATGCGGTTCCTTCTCTCTCCCACTTAGCTCGAACTACGTTCCACCAGGCCCTGGTTGAACCCTCAAACTGGAAGGTAGCAAACTGCACATGTCTCTCCTCTGCATAGTTTAAAGCAGCGAAGATATTGATCATTGTTTCTAACCATCTCTACGCTACCTCAGGGTCCGGTCCTCCCAAGAACTTAGGAGGAGAGAACTTTTGGAATCTCTCTAGGGCCCTATCTTGCCCCATATCAGGATCTCTAGGTTGATTCACTGGGGTTTGACCCTGTTGCTCTACCAGACGGGCAAAGATATTAGTCATTTATTGAATTGCCGTCGCTACCTGATCCCCCCTTCCGCTCGGGGTCCAGGTTGCGGCTCAGCTCTTTCACCTCTTTTCTTTCTCGGTTCTTGCACTGGTTCCTGTGCCTGTCTACCCCGATGCCCACGATTAGAGTCACGTCCTCGAATAGCTCCCTGATCTTGACTTCTTCTACCTTCCATGATTCTTGACTAACCAACTATATAAATATAAACAAATAAGGTATGGCTCAAATTAAACGTTTCCAAATCATAAAGCAGAGGCAATAAAACACATTCAATTACATACATAGCAAAATAAGTCACATAATAAGTTAGAAACTACTGTACATGTCAACCTAGTCAAGTCAAAGGCTTATACCAGCCAAGGGACATAGAACAAAACAAACCCTATTTACATCCACCTTAACACGTCAAATTCAAAAACAAAGGGGAATATGTCATCCCACTATGTCCCTCTACCTCACAAAATCACTCAAGCTCTAAACGGGAAATCTAGGTGGATGCTGACCCAACCGACTCCGTAGGTGCAACCGGATCCTCTTCAGGATCCTCTTCGGGGTCCTTCCCGATTCCTCCTCAGGATCACCAGGGACCGCCTGCCCTTGACCCTCCCCGGTCAAGTCCTGAACCACATCATCTACTAGAGCCCTGCACTCGGTCAGAATACGGTCGGTCCGGTCTCTCACATCTCCAACTACCCGCACAAGGCGACCAGTAGTCGCCTGAGCCTGCTCCCTGAAGGCATTAGTCCGCTCCAACTTCTCCAGAACCGAAACCTCAGGCTCTCGGATCCTAGCACTGTGCACTCGGAGGGCTGCCTAGAGACGCTCTATCTCCGTCTGGCACCTTCGATTGGCACTACCCAACCGTCTCCGTTCGTCGTCCACGGCAAGTACTACCCTTTCGGAGTAGGAGTAGGTCTTCCAGCAGTCGCAACGCCAAATCTTACGCGCCGGAGACCACCGACACACGCGCCCACCGGGACTCTCCTGGTAAGTAAGTACACGACATACAGGCCCCTCAAGGTGCACCTGGTCTGTAGGTACGGGCTGATATGGCCCGGCACCCCCAGCAGCATTTTTCCTCTCTATAGCCTACATTACAAGTAACATTGTAAGAATAAACAAGTTAGACATATATATCGAGGCTATTCTCAAGTGTAAAACCCTATCCTATCATAACCAACCTATAATCAAGGAATAATAGGTATAAATAACTCAATCTACCCAGATCAATTCAAACCTAAGTTCTGATACCACCTGTGATGACCCCACTCCACCTAGGGCGTACCCTAGGGTTTAGCGAGTCGCCTGCCCAACTCTCGCCAGGACTCACTCACTCGTAACTGGAGAAATTAACTTACATCCATAGAAAATAAATAATACAACAATTCAAACTTATTAAGTACATTGATGCACAACCCAAATACAAAGTTTCTATACACCAAAATACTTTAAAGTGGTTACAATTCAAATACAATCAACCCTAGTCGGGTGCTAGCATGTGTACAGTTACAAAATTCAAAAACTACTAGACTACGATAGTCTTTACAAGTCTCACGCCTCGCTCGTACTCCTGTAAAAAAAACAAAACTAATAGAGTGAGCTAAAATTCAATGATATTTCAAATAACAAATTGACCATTAATGAACAGTGAATATAACATAAAAGTGCAATAGCGAGCAATGAACCAACATTTCACATTCAGTATTTCACGTAAAAGGATACAGTTCCACCAAAGCTTGATCATGTAGTAGTTGACACTCCGTCAACTTTCAGATAAAGTAACTAGTCCAATAGTACACCACTTAATTCCAATCTCCGTCCACCAACCAAACCCCATACCGATCCCGAACTCCAAGATAAACACTGGTGGTAATACTCGAGTATACCGATTAGTCAAGGAGATAACACTCCACTCGACATCACTAACTATCCAGGGTTCGTTATCTAATCGATCAAGCCCTTGCCGGCTCGACTCGACTAGCTAGCCACAGAGTTTTTGGAATTCCAAACAAGATATAATTCATGTGCATGTATATCAATTCAACTGAAATCAATGACCAAGAACAATCACATTAGGGCAAGTGTGATAAGGTACACGCTTGCCCTATCAATCTACTCATATATCAGGTAATCACATTGTTCAAGTATTAAACACAAGTGTCAAGTGCAATTAGGTATTTGGAAGCACTCACAAAAAATGTAGTGCTTTTAGTGATCACGTCCAGGTAGTACTCCTGGTTTGAAGTCCAAATCTACGATAAAATATCGTTTAAGAGCTTTGAAAATCAACAAAAGTTCGAAACTTAGACGTTTCGTTTAACAAGAATCAAGTAATTGAAATTCATTTGGAAAATATTCGTAAAAATCTTGCTCGCTATTCAAACTGTGAAACTTGGTGTAAGCCCCAAAGACAACCTAAGAGGGTGGGTGAATTAGGTTGATTAAAAACTTAATTGAGTTTATGCACTTTTTACTTAATAAAAATTTGTCTTCTTTTCTAGTAGCGATCAATCAAGTAATTTTAAAGAATAGAACAATGTTGATCAGAAATAAGGATATATATAAGCAATGAGAATTTTATTAAACAAAAAGAATAAGATAGAGTATCAAACCGATTGTCTACCAAGCTTTCCTCAAACTTGAAGACCAATCACAAAGATGAGCACCTTCTCTTTGATGAACAATAATCAACTCAATGTACAATGGAGGGATCACTTCCTCCTTGCTCCAAGCCTCACTTAGTCAAGTTAGGAAGTTTTACTATCACTCAGATAACCCTCAACAAAGCTACACTATTGAAAATTTCATACACAAGAGAAGAGCTTACAAGAACTTCACACAACTAGGAGAACAAATCTTGCTTGGGAGACTATTTTCTAGCTAAAATATCTCTTTAGATCTTGTAAACAAAGTGTGCAAAAGTTTTTTTCTCGTTCAGAATCGTTTGTATTTGAAGGGGACCAAAAATGGGTTTCATTAATGCTTCCAACGGATAGAAGGCAGATGAAGAGTTAGCTAGCCGTTGGGGCTGTCAGACGTCCGACAGATTAATCATCGTCTGATCCCATCGTCCGAAACTCACCAAGTTGTTGTTCGGACGTCCGATGGGATTTTATAGTCCGAAAGCATCTGCGTCCGAATGTCGTCCAGAGAGTCATCAGAACTTTGTGAAATTTTTCGGACGTCCAACGCGATCGATAAGCGTCCGAAGAGTGCGTCCGATCCTTCCGGACGTCCGATGCTTCCTCACGAGCGTCCGAAGGAGTTTCCTTCTTGATGTTCTTCATCCTTTCGGATGTCCGACAGTTTCCTTTCGGACGTCCGACATGAGTGCCCTGTTTTTGCTTCTTCTTTTGATTGATTTTCTTTCCATGACACATTTGTACGTGATTCTCTAAAAAGCAAAACTTTTATATTTGGAGAGAATTAGATAAACATTTCAAAATGCTTTTGTGATCATCAAAATCAAGAATAACATTCTCCCCCTTTTTGATGATGACAAAACAAAAGTTTGAAATGAAATTTGATGACTTCAAATAGGCTCCCCCTTTCTCACTCAATTGTAGAACAAAAATTAGCTCCCCCTCAATCGTAGAACTCCCCCTCACTTGGCTACTTATTATCCATATTATCCGTATTCATATCTTCACCATCTCTCCCCCTTTTTGTCATCACAGAATTCAAAATGTAATGATACATTTGGAGAACTAGTAACAAAGATTCGACCATATATCCAACCATTCAGAGCAAAATGATCTTACGAGCATTACATCCATATATCCAACCATTCAACCAAACAAAATGTAAAGATTCAACCATTCACAAACATTACAAACATATGTCCAGTTTTGAACATTATAAAACACCAAATGACACCAAGCACCAGAATTCAATAGATAAAAAGAGTTCAAGGCAACTATCTAATATTCAGCAAATAAAAACAGTCAAACAGAATGCAAATGATCCTAATAGGACTAGTGATCCTAAATGATAAGCTAAGAGGATCCAGGCGTCCTTCGAGTAAGCTGATACTGAGAGAGATCCTCCTCCTCAGTGTCTTCATCATCTTCAGCAACTGGTTTCTTGCCTTTATCAGATGTGGAAGGATCATGTGGTGCTACGGGAGTAGAGGTGAGGTCGATAGGAGCAGGACTCATAGAGCGAACAGGGGCTGATGAACTTGGATCATTGGAGCGTGGCTCCTTGCCAGGAGGGACTTCCTCAACCACAGGTGGGGGAAAAAGAAGACTCTTTTTATCTAGGAAGTCAGCTTGTTGCTGGGATGACATGGTGAGCATGAGACCATATTCAAGAAGCAGAACATGTTGCTTAAGGTCTCGAAGGAGCTCAACCACCTCAGAATTTGAAGAAGAAGATGCCTTAGTGGCAGTCTTCCTAGGATGAATAGAGGTCAGTGCAACAGAGGATGGAGTGTGAAGTGGATCATGTGCAGCCTTAGATCTAGGTTCATTAGAAGTGGCCCCCTTATACGCCCACAAATTATCCCTAAAGACAAGATTTTTGCGCTCAAAATAAGCCTTAGTGAAGGCAGAGGAAAATGTTTCTTTGGGACAAACACCAAGGATAGGTACTTTGTAAAATTCAAAAACCTTTTGAAGGAATTTTCCATAGGACAGTTTTCTACGAGAATCAGTGGTATAGCGAAGTAAAAACTTGCACATGACAAAGCCAAAGTCAATGCGAATTTTTTCTCGAAAACAATAAAACAAATACAGCTCCATTTTATTTGCATCTGTTCTATGACCGTCAGTAGGCACAAGCAGATTTGAAATGATTGAGAAAGTAATAAGATTCACAGGGGCAAGGTCATTTAGTTTTGCATTAGCAGGGGCAGAAAATTTCTTTCGAAAATAGGTTAGCATTTTAGCATTATCAAAGTGATTATCAGCAGTAGGATGCTCTTCATAAGAAAAGAAATTGGCAATTTTACTTTTGCATCCTGGTTCAATAACAGTATTTAAAATGGCATTCACAGTTTCAGGATCAAATACTAAGTCTACCCCATTTACCCTGGACATAATTTCAGTGTGATCAGTGCCTTTCTTAAGATTGGCAAAGAATTGATACAGCATTTCAGGGTAATAAACGTTAGGCATGGAAATGATATGTGACCATTTCTGGAATTCAAAGAGATTAAGAATTGACTCTAAACCAATCTTGCGGAATTCAGAAAGATTTATGGTTCGTTGAGGAATGAAACCTTTCTGGGTTATCAAGGAATGTTTTTCTTTGGCAGCAGCATCAAAGAATGGGGAGACGGTGGTTGATTGGGAAGGCTGTTGAGATGGAGTTCCTTGTCCGGATTCAGGCTGAGCGGAAGGCCGGGAAGTTTGAGTCTTTACTGCTCCCCTTTTGAAGCGTTTGGATGATCTTATGACCCTAGGAGAATCCACATCTTCATCCCTGAGTGTGTGCTTGCGTCCGGCAGGGACTTTTCCTCCTCTTAGATTCACCATTGTGTGAAATGTGTGAGATGTATGATGCGAATGATGCACACAGTGGTATGGGAGTGAATCACACAAGAATTTTGGGTTAAAGAAGCCTTGAAGATGATTGAGCAGAGCGGTTATGAGAAAGTAGGGTTTTGAGGGAAATTTGAGAATTTTCGAAATGTGATGAGATTTGGTGAAAAGATCCGAAAATTGAACTCGCAATGATCAGGAGAAGTTTTTGGTTGAGTCAATTTTGGAATGAGTGCTTCAGAAAAGCACGAATTGAGTGTGAGAAGGATAGAGGTTTCCGTCCGAGTGAGAAGAGAAGAGGAGAGTTCTGAAGCAAATGAGGAGGGAAGTCACTTTAAAAAGTGTACCGTTGCACTGTCGGACGGCCGAACGTAGTCGTGCGTCCGACGGTTTCGTCCGAACAGATGTTTTCTGGGAAAATAGCTGAAGAACATCATCGGACGTCTGTTCATTTGCTTTCAGACGTCCGAAAGCTTTGAACAGAAAAAAAAATTTTAAGATGATTTTTCGATTATCCCTAGTTTTGATCTTAGATGAATGAATTGATCCAATGGCAAAGCTTTTGTAAAAATATCAGCAATTTGATCTTTAGAACAAACATAATTCACACAAACTTCACCTTTTTGAACAAGATCGCGAATAAAGTGGTGCTTTATATCTATATGTTTTGTCCTAGAATGCTGAATTGGATTTTTGGTCAAATTGATAGCACTAGTATTATCACAGAATATAGGCATGCAGTCATATAACAATCCAAAATCATTCAAGGTATGCTTCATCCATAAAAGTTGAGCACAACATGCACTAGCGGCAATATATTCCGCTTCGGTTGTGGACAAAGAGATTGCATTTTGTTTTTTGCTAAACCAAGAAACTAAGCAATTACCAAGAAAGTGACAAGTTCCACTAGTACTTTTTCTGTCCACACGACAACCACCAAAATCCGCATCCGAATATCCATATAGAGCAAATTCACAAGATCTAGCATACCAAAGACCATGGTCTAATGTACCTTTCAAATACCTAAAAATTCTTTTAACAGCGTTCAAATGTGATTCTTTTGGACAAGATTGAAATCTAGCACACAAGCAAACAGCAAACATAATGTCGGGTCTACTTGCGGTTAAATAGAGTAGGCTTCCAATCATACCTCTATAGTGCTTTTCATCCACATGTTTACCTTCTTCATCTTTGTCAAGTTTTGTAGAAGTGCACATTGGAGTTCCAACTTGCTTTGAGTCCTCCATGCCAAATCTTTTCAGCAATTCCTTGGTGTATTTTGCTTGATTTATAAAAATTCCCTCTAGTGCTTGATGTATTTGAAGTCCAAGGAAGAAATTTAATTCTCCCATCATACTCATCTCAAATTCACTTTGCATAATGGTGGAAAACTCCTTGCATAGATACTCATTAGTAGCACCAAAAATAATATCATCTACATATATTTGCACAATAAGAAGATCATTTGACACTTGCTTAGTAAAAAGTGTGGTGTCCACAATACCTCTTTTAAAACCATTCTCAATCAAGAAACCACTCAATCTTTCATACCAAGCTCTTGGAGCTTGTTTTAGTCCATATAATGCTTTTGAAAGTTTAAACACATGACTTGGAAATTTTGTATATTCAAAACCGGGGGGTTGATCCACATATACTTCTTGATCAATAAAACCATTTAAGAATGCACTTTTAACATCCATTTGAAACAATTTGAAACCTTTGAAGCAAGCAAAAGCAAGAAGCATTCTAATCGATTCTAATCTAGCTACGGGAGCAAATGTTTCATCAAAATCAATTCCTTCTTCTTGTGCATATCCTTTAGCAACTAATCTAGCTTTATTTCTTACAACTACACCTTTATCATCCAACTTATTTCTAAATATCTATTTCGTGCCAATGATAGGTTGATTTTGATGTCTATCAACAAGAGTCCAAACCTTATTTCTCTCAAATTGATTAAGTTCCTCTTGCATTGCCAAAATCCAGTTTTCATCCTTTAAGGCATCATTGATATTTTTAGGTTCAAAAAGAGAGACTAAAGCAAAATTATCTATCAAATTCTTAGATGAGGAACGTGTCTTTACCTTCTCGGATGGATCACCAATTATAAGCTCTCTTGGATGATTTTGGCTAAATTTTCAAGCTTTGGGAAGGTCTTTGAATGAATCATCATTCTTGTCTTCATCTTCCTTTTCTTCATGAGCTTCATCCTCCATTTCCTTTGCTTCCGGATTAGAGTTTCCTTCATCTCCAATTGTTATCTTTTTCATTCCTTCACAAACACCTACATCATCATCCTCATACGAACTTTTGGAATTATCGTCATTAGATTCATCAAATGTTATGTGTATAGTTTCTTCTATCACAAGAGTTCTTCTATTAAAGACTCTATATCCTCTTTTGTTCTCACAATACCCCAAAAATATTCCTTCATCAGATTTTTTTCTCAAACTTACCAAGATGTTCCTTCAAATTCAAAATAAAACATTTACAACCAAAAACTTTGAAATATCCAACCGTAGGTTTCTTATTAAAAATCAGTTCATAAGATGTTTTATTCAAAATAGGTCTCAACAGATTCTATTCATCACATAACATGCGGTGTTTACCGCTTCAGCCCAAAGATATTTTGGCAAATTACATTCACTCAACATAGTTCTAGCAGCCTCTTGGAGTGTCCTATTTTTCCTTTCTACAACACCATTTTGCTATGGAGTCCTTGCAATAGAAAACTCATGTGTTATGCCATTATGATCACAAAATTCTGGAAAACTACAAAACCTGAATTCCGTCCCATTATCACTTCTAATCCTAACAATTTTTAAACCAAGCAGATTTTGCACTTTAGCAAACAATGAAGTAAAATTCTTGAAGGAATCATCTTTATGAGCAAGGAATATCACCCAAGTATATCTAGAATAATCATCAACAGTCACAAAACAATATCTCTTACCTCCCAAGCTAGTAATTTGAGTAGGACCAAATAAATCAAGATGCAAGAGTTCCAAAGGTTTAGAAGTCGATACACACTTCTTTGGTTTAAAGGAAATTTTTGTTTGTTTCCCAAATTGACATGCATCACAAATTTTATCCTTTTCAAAACTGATTTTTGGCAAGCCTCTAACCAACTCCTT
Organism: Coffea eugenioides; assembly: GCF_003713205.1. Taxonomy (NCBI): domain Eukaryota; kingdom Viridiplantae; phylum Streptophyta; class Magnoliopsida; order Gentianales; family Rubiaceae; genus Coffea; species Coffea eugenioides. Next base: position 15,308,665 of record NC_040039.1, read on the forward strand.
TTTCGAAATTTCTTTTAGTAATTCCATGTTAAAATGACAAAGCCTCCTATGCCACAACCAAGGATCTTCATTTGAAACTTTAAGACATTGGAAGCTAGATGAATCAAGTTTATCAAGAACAACAATATAAATATCGTTAAATCTCTTACCTTTGAACACAACATTATATTTACAGTCAAGCACAATGCATTCATGCTTTTTGAACAACACATTTAAGTCTTTATCACATAGTTAACTTACACTAAGCAAGTTATAACCTAAGTTATCAACTAAGAGCACATTATGAACAAAAGTTTCACCATCCTTACCAACATCACCTATTCCAATTGTCTTAACTTTCACGTCATCACCAAACGTCACTTTTCCACTTGATTTTGATTTTAGGTTTATGAACAAAGAAGGATCACCGGTCATATGCCTAGAACAGCCACTGTCAATGAACCATTTTGACTTGTTTGAGCCTTTTCCCTGAAAAGAGAGAGTGTTTGGTACCCTTTAACTTTTGGGTCCTCAATAGTTAGCATTGTGTCTAACTAACAACATGCATTTCATTCCTCTGTTCAGATTTCTTTTCACATAACAATCTCCTTTTAAATGTCCTCTTTGACAGCAAAAATTACATATAATGGAAGAGTTTTCAACATGTAATGGTTTGATAAATCTCAATCCACTCCTTCTATGTGTTGTGAAACCATGTGCATTTTTGTTGTGTGTTAATGTTCTTTTCTGATTAGTAAGACAGGTGGTTGACATAGTTTTTTTGAGATAGTCTTGTTTTCTAGCTTTTAAGGTTTCATCCAGCTTGTCCATCCTTTTATTCAAATCCCCATGTCTTTCCTTTAGCATTTTACAAACACTTGCCTTTCTATCAAGTTCATTTTGAAAATCAAATCCGGCTCTTACAAGACACTCATTGTCAGCTTTTAGTTGTTTATTTTGTTGAAAAAGGCTTGCATTTTCTTGAATGAGAAAGACAATTTTCTGTTTTAGCTGCTTGTTTTTATCACAAGATTCCTTCAAGGCATTATGCAATTTTTCAACAAAGGATTCAAGATCATCATCATTTTCATCATCACTATCAGATTGAGAGTGTATGGAAGTTACCTCATTATCTCCAATAGCCATGAAGGTCATTTGAGCTGATTCTTCTTCTTCTTCAACTTCGCCTTCGGAGTTACATTCATTCCATGTAATCTGTAAGTTGTTGAACCTTGGCTTTCGATCAGCTTTTCCATCTTTCTTTTTCTTCAGGGATCATTCGTTTGCGTAGTGTCCAGGCTGTCCACATTCGTAGCATTTGTCCAATTGTTTCTTGTTGAATTCTTGTTTTCCTTTGTTCCTTGCGTTTGAAGACTGATTCTGGAATTGATTGCTAGGTCCTCCCCTTCTAAACTTCCTTTTATTCAAGATTCTCTTGAAGCTTTTTGTGATGAGAGCAAGATCGTTGTCATCACCATCCGAGTCTTCATCATTCAACTGAGTTGGATCATCTTCACCTTGAGCTGCTTTTAGAGCTATGTTTCTCTTTGCTCTCGCGTCCTCTTCCTCCTGCACTTTAGTTTTCAACTTCAACTCATAGGAGGTTAGTGAGTTAATGAGAGATTCAATAGGCACAGAATTCAAATCCTTAGTCTCCTCTATTGCAGTCACTTTACTTTCCCATTCTTTGCCCAACGCATTGAGAATTTTCCTGTTTTTCTCTCCCAAGTTGTACTCTTTGCCTAACACCTCGAGATCTTTGATCAAATCATTGAACCTGCAATACATTTTTTCAATATCCTCAAGGGGTTCTATTTTAAATGATTCATACTTTGTGACCAAGATAGACTTTTTCTGTTCTCTCACGTTGTCACTACCCTCATGAATTTCTTTTAGCTTATCCCACATTTCTTTAGCAGATTTACATCCTTTTACTCTAAACGATTCATTTGAGTCTAAGGCACTATAAAGAACATTCATGGCTTTGGCATTCAAAGTGAGATTGGTTCTATCTTGAGCATTCAACTCAGCTCTTGTTTTAGGCCGAAACAAACCTGTATCTGCATCAAAAATGTTAGCATCATGCGGTCCTTCATTCACAATAAACCATAATTCAATATCAATGGATTGCAAAAAGATAATCATTCTTTCTTTCCAACTAACATAATTAGAACCATTAAACATGGGAGGCCTAGTGACAAATTGCCCATCAACAAACATGGCATGATTAGTTGTCATCTTTACTCCAAGCCGCTTGAGCTTAATCTCTAGGAGACCAAACTCTGATACCAATTGTAAGGCCCAAAGACAACCTAAGAGGGGGGTGAATTAGGTTGATTAAAAACTTAATTGAGTTTATGCACTTTTTACTTAATAAAAATTTATCTTCTTTTCTAGTAGCGATCAATCAACTAATTTTAAAGAATAGAACAATGTTGATCAGAAATAAGGATATATATAAGCAATAAGAATTTTATTAAACAAAAAGAATAAGATAGAGTATCAAACCGATTGTCTACCAAGCTTTCCTCAAACTTGAAGACCAATCACAAAGATGAGCACCTTCTCTTTGATGAACAATAATCAACTCAATGTACAATGGAGGGATCACTTCCTCCTTGCCCCAAGCCTCACTTAGTCAAGCTAGGAAGTTTTACTATCACTCAGATAACCCTCAACAAAACTACACTATTGAAAATTTCAAACACAAGAGAAGTGCTTACAAGAACTTCACACAACTAGGAGAACAAATCTTGCTTGGGAGACTATTTTCTAGCTAAAATATCTCTTTAGATCTTGTAAACAAAGTGTGCAAAAGTTTTTTTCTCGTTCAGAATCGTTTGTATTTGAAGGGGACCAAAAATGAGCTTCATTAATGCTTCCAACGGATAGAAGGCAGATGAAGAGTCAGCTAGCCGTTGGGGCTGTCGGACGTCCGACAGATTAATCATCGTCCGATCCCATCGTCCGAAACTCACCAAGTTGTTGTTCGGACGTCCGATGGGATTTTATCGTCCGAAAGCATCTGCGTCCGAATGTCGTCCAGAGAATCATCAGACCTTTGCGAAATTTTTCGGACGTCCAATGCGATCGATATGCGTCCGAAGAGTGCGTCCGATCCTTCCGGACGTCCGATGCTTCCTCACGAGCGTCCGAAGGAGTTTCCTTCTTGATGTTCTTCATCCTTTCGGACGTCCGACAGTTTCCTTTCGGACGTCCGACATGAGTGCCCTGTTTTTGCTTCTTCTTTTGATTGATTTTCTTTCCTTGACACCTTTGTACCTGATTCTCTAAAAAGCAAAACTTTTATATTTGGAGAGAATTAAATAAACATTTCAAAATGCTTTTGTGATCATCAAAATCAAGAATAACACTTGGTAGCAATTATACTTTGAAATACCATTGGAGTCGAATAAATGAAGAAAACGTATTTCTATTAGTCGTAAATTTCATTTTTTTTCAAGGGTACAAGTTTCGGCCGGATTCTAACTTATAAGCCTCTATTAAAGAAGACTTGAATACCTTAGATGATTCAAGTTAGTTTCATCCTCAACCCTTACTCAAGCCACGAGTACATCTACCTAATCCTCGAGTGCAAATTTGGGCAGCACGCCCATTGTATTTACCTATTTTTCAGCCATTTATGGCTTCATTATTTTCCTCAATCAGCCTCAATGTCACACACAGATAATCTCATCACAATAGCCGTTCAATAAGCTCAATGTCATTCAATTACAAAACCAATCTAGAAAAGTGACCGGAAATAAGGTTTAAGACAAAGAACAAAATGACAGGTTTGACGTTTTTTAGCGTATTGGTCACAACCGAAGCTACACCTATCGGATTGGGATAAAATTTATACCGTTTCGAAGCTAAGACAAAGGGTTACAAATTTTAGGAAGAGAACTCAGCCTGGTTCATAGTTTATCCAGGTCAAATTTTCATATTACAGAACTAGAATTTCACTATCAAGCTGGTTAACAGCACTGGGTTCAACTAACAATAACTCAGGCTACAAAAGTCCGATTGAGGCGTTTTCAGATGTGTTGGAAAGCTAAAACATAGGAATACAACTTTCATGTTTTGGCCAAATGCTAATTTGATACGGATCAAGGTGAAAAAAATGAAGCCAGAATGATGAAATGTCAAACTGTCCGCAAAACTCTACCTATGGCAGTCAAGGGTATTTTTGTCATTTCACATGTTACAGTTCTCGGATTGAGCTAAAATTTTACAAGAAACTATAAATCATCATTTCCTACAACTTTCATGTTTTAAACTAAGCCCAATTCGACCTCTATCATGGCCGAATGAAACTGACCAGAACAGGGTAGTACAAAAACATAAAACTGGAATTAATGCATTCAAGTGATAATCTTCTTATTCATGTATAAAACCACTACTACCACTCCCTATCTAAACTTATTCACATCGTATTCTATCTAAACAATAAGTAATACAACTAACCAATTCAAAATCCTAACTCACAAATCCATCATAATCATCAAAATAACTTAACTAGCTATCGTAAGCCAAGAATACAAGTTGCTACATAACTTAAGCAAGATTAAGGGGAAGGAATAAGATGGACAGCCATGATACCTCATTAAAATGCTTGCAAGAGAAATCCACCACCTCTCCTTGTAAAACTTTTAGCACCCTAAGCTTCTCAAGTGCTCAAAGAAAGGATTAATCGGTTTAGATTCTTGATTTTTCACTCAAATGAGCTAAACCCTAAAGATGGGATGAAGTTTTCTTCTCTTGTTTTTTCTCCCTCAAGGCTCGGCTGGAATGGAAGAAATGAAGAACAAATGAAGTGATTTTTTGTGATAATATGAAAGAAATTGGTTGGTCAACAACCTTGGGATGTTCGCCACTTGTCGCCACAAGATTAACTTTCAAATTTTTTTCTTTTCCCTTGGTTTTGTAGTCAAGAATTTCGGCCATAAAGAGCTGATTAAGGGCTGATATTTTGGCTCTAATAGCAATGAGATTATGTTAATGAAGTGGTAGTCAAGTGGTGTGTTCAAACGGTAGTGAACGATACCCGTCGGTTCAATCCGATTTTCCCTAAATCGCGTGTACTAGGGTTTTAACTTATTATTCACTAATTTATTATTATCACATCCAATCACACACTTAATATCATCTTAAACATTTTCGAATTTTTCTCCAGCAATTATGCTCGATAAGGTTCAACTTCCCACAATACCCACATGATACTCGGGGAGCGGAGGTTTGGTCTCCCTTGATGTGCGACGGATCTAGACGAACACCAAGTTGGGATGATTGGCGGAACTTTGACCCTTCTAGAATCACAAGCCACGAACTAAGGAGGTTCCTTAACCCAAGACTAACAAATTTAGTGAACCAAAAGTATAGATAGAAGAACGCCACAATCAAGGAGACTACTTGATTGATAAGTTCGATGAACAACTTGAGATTAATTCTCAAGTATTCAAAGGAAATTCTCTTGAGACAAGAGAGAGTGAAATAACTCACATATATTTTATAAAATCTGAATCGTCCCTTAATGAATGAAAACCTAGGCTATATATAGCCTTACAGGACTCAAACCCTAGAATGTCCAATGGACGACCTTGCCCTTCATTAAGGGTGAAAATATCTAACAACTAATTGACTAAAATTAAGACTCTGAATTCGGCCAAAGTGAAGTGAAAATTGATCGAAATTATTAATGCTAACAAACAACTAATAATGGTAAATAAAACCCTAATTAGCAAGCTAGTGCTCCGTGAACTAGTCTTCACTTGGTTCTTCCATTTGAAGGAAAGTGTATAGAGTAGTTTCTCCATTATGTAATCCTTCAATGGTCCTCAAGTCATCACCAACTCGTTCTTGAATCGTGCAAACAAGAGCTTGAAGTGAATCTTGAATTCTCCTAGCATGCGCTCTTGTAATTGGACCAATGGGTATTTGCATGACCTGAGCACTAGAAGTTGGAGCAGCCTTGAGCCCCTCCTCATTAGTCCCCTCCTCTTGCAGGCGATTTGTCCTCAAATCAAACCCATCGTCTGCATGAAAAGGACTCAAGTTAGATACATTAAAAGTAGCATGTACCTCATACTCACCGGGAAGTTCAAGTTTGTAGGCATTGTCATTTATACGCTCCAGGCCTTGGAATGGACCATCTCCCCGTGGAAGTAGCTTACTACGCCTTTTGACTGGGAACCTCTGTGGCGACCCCACTTCCCCCTAAGGCGAACCAAAGGGTTGGCGGGCCGTCTGCCCGGCTCTCGCCAGGACTCACGCAAGCATTCTAACCCAAAACCTTCCGACGATTAACCTAAACTATTACAATAATGATTCTTCCGAAACAAATCGATTTCTATCACCACGATAACTTCAGAGATAACAGCATATAACTTAGCCAATCGACGGTTCTTAAATATTTCACACGCCGCTCGCAAAGGTTTCGGACGTACTATACCAATACAAACATACAAACCGAGTATTAGAATTAGGGATTACACTTTTCCAACTTCAAGTGGCAATCCAAAATGAAAGATACAAAGCTTAGCTTAGAATTCATTACAAACCGAAAATTACATTCAAATTGCTCAAGTACAACCATAGGAAATATAAGCTGCTCAAATACTTTCAAACTTCCCATCCTGTAAGGAAAACAAATAAACGTGGGGTGAGCTAAAGCTCAGTGGTGCCCCAAAACATGCAGTCACGTAAATCAAACAGCGAGTAATAACTCAAACAAATTGAACAATTAGGAAAGCGTATAACAGCACAAGGTAGGATACAGGGGCTCTCGGGAGCCATTCTCCTCGCTTGATCAGATACCCTCGTAGTTGACCCTCCGTCAACTTTCACTACTTATAGTCCATGTAAATCCACTTATTTTAATCCTAACCCGTCACCGTTCATACCTCTGCTTCGGGCCCGAACTTCGCCTACCGACGCAGTATACTCGAGATATACCCGTATAAAATTAGTCGAGGGATTCACCCAACGACGTTATGGTAGTTGGATTCACGAGTCGAGGGATTCACCCAACGACGCAACTACATTTAGATTCACGGGTTTATTAGAAAATGTTTCACACACGTCACCACTCGAACGGCTAGTGCGATAAAGTACACACTGCTCACTTCGATGGATCAGAAACCATTTATTTCATTTTTGACAATTATCACATAGCGAGTTGATAAAGCGCTTAACCATATAAGCATAAAACAAGCAGGGACACTCACCCAGAATGAAGTTCAGATGTCAAGTTGGGAATCGAATTCCGCGTCCTCGCAAAATCCTAAAAACCAAAATTTGAAACTATAAGTTTCTATTCAGTTTTTAAGCTTATACATGCTGAGGTATACTTTATATATTACTAGTTTACTACCCTTAGAAAAATTAGGAAAACTACTTAGGTTGAAAATTGACAAACTTAGAAGAAATGTTTCTTATAGTTTTCCGTAAGATACTCTTTCTTATAAAGGGTAACTAGTATCATTTTCTTGAAATAAGTCGACAAATCTCTTAACAACAATGTTAGAAAGTTACTTTGAACATTTCTCTAAAGTTACGGCTTTTGCAAAAATTATCCTTAAAAACTATTTTTCCTAAAATAGGGTTTCTTGCCGAGCAAGTCTCCCAAGCTTTTCACTAAAATTAGTAAAGCTCGTATTTTGAAACTTTTCCTATAGTTAACTATCCAAGTGCAAAGCTTAAAGAAAGAAAAAGAATTAAAATAAGACTTAGAGTTTCCAAAAGCTATAGAACTTATTTACTATAGCCATCAAGGCTAGTTTGAGCTAAAGGAAATTATCGAGTTGGAAAGTTTTAGGCAAAACACTAGATATGGAGTTTTATAATATAATACTAGCTGGAAAATATTTTTGATTAATTTTGATCACAGCTACTCGAGTTCGCAAGGTCGATACAACTTCCACAGCTCCGATTCCGTTTCGAAGTCATAATATGGATCAAAATATGGCAAAAATCACATAGCAGATTACTAGGGCTTCGTCAATCATTAGCCCTAGCTTTCAACAAGTGCATCTCTGAATAAAATAAAATGATCAACCAAGGCTTCATCAATCATTAGCACTTGGTCTCAGCAAGCCCATCATAAGCAAATAAAAATAAAAGTAAAGCCTCCAAGACATTCCAGCAATTAAGATACTTTAGATCAAATTTTTCCTCTGGTTTAAACATGGTGTTAGGTACTCAAATCCAGCATGTAAACACTTAGCTAGTTATTAAAAATTTCCACTTCAAAATTAGATTCATTCGGCAACTAAAATCATCCAGAAAAATCCAGAAATTTTGTTCATCAGCCACGGATGTACATGCATGAAGAGATGTTCTGTTTTCATTTTATTTTCTGGGTTAAAACATGCTTTTAAACTCCCAACTTCCTCATGCAATTACTTAGCAAAACAATGCATATTTCCAGATCAGGAGTTGAAATTAAACCATGATTACAAACCCCAAAATTTCCAGGTTAAACCTCACGGCTTTTCAAGGAAAATGTCCAGCAGCTCGTTAGTTCTTAAATCAAATTTTTCCTCGGCTCATTCAGAGATTCAAATGTTCAAATTCAACATACAACTACTTAACTAACTGACTGACATTTTTGGTTCAAGAATTAAATTCGAACAACAGCAAGAGTCATCAAATTAAATTCCAGCTAGCCTCGGTTGTAATCTGCACAGAAACTGATTGCATTTTTCTTTTTGTTTTCTGTTCTAACTCAACCAATTAATTACATGCGTAGCTTAATCATCTTGTAATTTACTAGTTAGTCATGGTTAGAGGCTTAAAACAGCAAGATTATTCCACATGGAACTATATTATTCAAAACAACTCTCGGCAGAAATTTTCTTCATCGAAACAGAATTTTCCTAAGCTCCTTAGTTCATCATCCAATTTTTTCTTCAGTTAAAACCTTGTATTTTGCCCTTAATTCTCACATGCATAATTACTGAGTTAATTAACTATCAATCCAGACCAGAAATCAGTTCGGCAACAGCAATATACATTCATAACTCCAGAATTTTGTGCAACTTCTACTCGGTGAGCTTGCATGTGAAGAATTCTGTTTCATTTTTATTTTCCAGAGTAATCCAGGCTAATTAATTTCAGGCGTGACTTTATCATCTTGTTTTCAGGTGATTAATACACAAATACAAACATTGATCATCCCACAAATAACGAATTAAAGCTACAACATTCCAGCTCAAGCTCACGGCAGAACCATATTTTTTTTCCTTCCAATTTCTGGTAGCTTAACATCAAATTATCACATAGCTAGTTACATCATCCGAGCTTAAAGACCTCACATGCAAGTCCAAAGCATTGCTTATACTACCTCTGGTTAACCATTTTCAGTCCAGAAATTACCTCACTGGAATCTCACTCACACGACAAAGTGCTGAAGTCAGTCCCTCTCTCTCGGCTCTTGTCCTCTCGCACAGGTATGTTGGTTCTGGTTTGGGTTGTAGCGGTTGCAACTGGTGGTGGTGGAGACTGGATGGCAACCGGCTGATCTTGGAGAATGCAGAAGGAAGTTTGCTCACGGTTTCTCCTCCTCTCCTCCCTCTTCGATGCTCGCGGACAGAACCAGAAATGGAATTGCAGCTCTCAGCTTCCTCCCTCACTCTCGGCTATATGGTGCAGCTCATCCTTTCTCTCACTCTCGGTCGATGATAACAAGGTGAAGGTGGAGTGTTTGGGAGGTTCAAGTGTGCAGGTGGTGAAGATGAGCATTGGCCGAATGGAGAGGTGAGTGATCATGGTGTCCGAGGGAGTGTTAGCCATGCTTGCAGGCAACTTCAATTGATACGCTACTAACCCAACTCTCTTCAAAATTTTGAAAGGTCCGATATACCTTGGTTTCAGCTTCTTACCTTTCTTAGACACTACTCCGCCCTTCAAGGGTTTAATTCTGAGGAAAATCTTGTCTCCTACTTCGAATTCCAAATCTTTCCTCCTTGTGTCGGCGTAGCTCTTTTGTCTACTCTGAGCAACTTGAAGCCTTTCTCTAATTAGTTTTACTTTCTCCTGGGCTTCTTCTATCCAAGGTATAGCTGTAGGATCTACGACTTTCTTTTCTCCAACTTCATCCCAATGAATCGGAGATCGACACCTTCTTCCATACAAAGCCTCATAAGGTGCCATTTGAATCGAAGCCTGATAGCTGTTATTATATGCAAATTCCACTAAAGTCATATATTGGCTCCACTTACCTCCAAAATCCAGTATACACGACCTCAGTAGATCCTCCAGAGTTTGAATTGTCCTTTCCGATTGCCCGTCGGTTTGGGGATGGTACGCAGTACTAAACTTCAACTTGGTCCCCAAAGAGTCCTGAAATTTCTGCCAAAAACGCGAGACGAATCTTGGGTCTCGATCAGACACAATACTCACTGGAATACCATGTAACCTTAGGATCTCTTCTGTGTACAACTTGACCAATTTCTCCAATGAAAAACTCATGCTTACGGGTAAGAAGTGTGCAGACTTAGTGAGTCGATCGACTATTACCCAAATTGCATCAAAACCTTTTTGACTTTTAGGTAGTCCCGTTACAAAATCCATTGTTATGTGTTCCCATTTCCATTCAGGGATTTCTAACGGTTGCAATAAACCAGAGGGTTTTTGATGTTCAGCTTTTACTTGTTGGCAGATCAAGCATTTTTGCACAAACGCGGCCACGTCCTTTTTCAAACCTTCCCACCAGTATAATCCCTTCACATCGTGATACATCTTGGTCACTCCTGGGTGTATAGTATACTTCGATCGATGTGATTCTTCTAAAATCTCTTTCCTTATCTCTTTATCTGCCGGAATCACAATTCGATCTCGAAATCTCAATACCCCTTCAGGCCCTAATTTGAAGTCTAGGGTTTCCCCTTTTTGCACTTTCTCCAAATTCTTCCGAATTATAGGGTCCATTTTCTGGGCCTCCTTAATACGCTCTAGTAACGGTGACTTCAATGATAAGTTCCCAAATAAAACCTTCAATTTCTCCAAGCGAGGGTTCCAACTACTTATTTCCTCTAACATATCCCACTCTTTTACCATTAACCCTGCTACTTGGGCCTTCCTACTAAGAGCGTCAGCCACCACATTGGCTTTTCCTGGATGGTAATTAATCGAGCAATCATAATCTTCCAGAAATTCTACCCATCGCCTTTGTCTCAAATTCAGCTCCTTTTGGGAGAACAAGTACGTGAGGCTCTTATGGTCCGTATAAACTTCAAAAGTCACGCCGTACAAGTAGTGTCTCCATTTCTTCAAGGCGAAAATTACTGCGGCTAGTTCTAGGTCATGAGTTGGGTAGTTTTGTTCGTGGGGTTTCAATCTCCTAGAAGCATAGGCAACTACCTTACCCATTTGCATTAAGACACATCCCAGACCTTCTCTGGAAGCATCAGAATATACAACATAACCTTCACCTCCATCGGGTAAAACCAAAACGGGAGCGGATGTTAACCGCTTCTTTAGTTCCTGAAAACTTGACTCGCACTTCGGAGTCCAGACAAACTTGGCTCCTTTCTTGGTTAGCTCAGTCATAGGTCCTGCAATCTTCGAGAAATCCTGGATAAATCGCCTATAATAACCTGCTAAACCCAAGAAACTTCTAACTTCAGTTGGAGTTTCTGGTTGTTTCCAATTCATAACGGCCTCAACCTTTGCCGGATCCACGGCAATTCCACCTTCAGAAACTCTGTGCCCTAGAAAAGATATTTCAGTCAACCAAAACTCGCACTTACTGAATTTAGCATACAGCTTATGTTCTCTTAGTATCTGCAAAACCACCTCTAAATGCTTAGCATGCTCCGCTCGAGTCTTAGAGTAAATCAGGATATCATCTATGAAAACCACTACAAACTGATCCAGATACTTCTTAAAAATTCTCTGCATCAGGTCCATGAAAGCAGCTGGTGCGTTGGTTAATCCAAAAGGCATGACTGCAAACTCAAAATGTCCATATCTTGTACTGAAAGCAGTCTTGGGTATATCAAAATTTCGAAAGGTCCGATATACCTTGGTTTCAGCTTCTTGCCTTTCTTAGACACTACTCCGCCCTTCAAGGGTTTAATTCTGAGGAAAACCTTGTCTCCTACTTCGAATTCCAAATCTTTCCTCCTTGTGTCGGCGTAGCTCTTTTGTCTACTCTGAGCAACTTGAAGCCTTTCTCTAATTAGTTTTACTTTCTCCTGGGCTTCTTCTATCCAAGGTATAGCTGTAGGATCTACGACTTTCTTTTCTCCAACTTCATCCCAATGAATCGGAGATCGACACCTTCTTCCATACAAAGCCTCATAAGGTGCCATTTGAATCGAAGCCTGATAGCTATTATTATATGCAAATTCCACTAAAGTCATATATTGGCTCCACTTACCTCCAAAATCCAGTATACACGACCTCAGTAGATCCTCCAGAGTTTGAATTGTCCTTTCCGATTGCCCGTCGGTTTGGGGATGGTACGCAGTACTAAACTTCAACTTGGTCCCCAAAGAGTCCTGAAATTTCTGCCAAAAACGCGAGACGAATCTTGGGTCTCGATCAGACACAATACTCACTGGAATACCATGTAACCTTAGGATCTCTTCTGTGTACAACTTGACCAATTTCTCCAATGAAAAACTCATGCTTACGGGTAAGAAGTGTGTAGACTTAGTGAGTCGATCGACTATTACCCAAATTGCATCAAAACCTTTTTGACTTTTAGGTAGTCCCGTTACAAAATCCATTGTTATGTGTTCCCATTTCCATTCAGGGATTTCTAACGGTTGCAATAAACCAGAGGGTTTTTGATGTTCAGCTTTTACTTGTTGGCAGATCAAGCATTTTTGCACAAACGCGGCCACGTCCTTTTTCAAACCTTCCCACCAGTATAATCCCTTCACATCGTGATACATCTTGGTCACTCCTGGGTGTATAGTATACTTCGATCGATGTGATTCTTCTAAAATCTCTTTCCTTATCTCTTTATCTGCCGGAATCACAATTCGATCTCGAAACCTCAATACCCCTTCAGGCCCTAATTTGAAGTCTAGGGTTTCCCCTTTTTGCACTTTCTCCAAATTCTTCCGAATTATAGGGTCCATTTTCTGGGCCTCCTTAATACGCTCTAGTAACGGTGACTTCAATGATAAGTTCCCAAATAAAACCTTCAATTTCTCCAAGCGAGGGTTCCAACTACTTATTTCCTCTAACATATCCCACTCTTTTACCATTAACCCTGCTACTTGGGCCTTCCTACTAAGAGCGTCAGCCACCACATTGGCTTTTCCTGGATGGTAATTAATCGAGCAATCATAATCTTCCAGAAATTCTACCCATCGCCTTTGTCTCAAATTCAGCTCCTTTTGGGAGAACAAGTACGTGAGGCTCTTATGGTCCGTATAAACTTCAAAAGTCACGCCGTACAAGTAGTGTCTCCATTTCTTCAAGGCGAAAATTACTGCGGCTAGTTCTAGGTCATGAGTTGGGTAGTTTTGTTCGTGGGGTTTCAATCTCCTAGAAGCATAGGCAACTACCTTACCCATTTGCATTAAGACACATCCCAGACCTTCTCTGGAAGCATCAGAATATACAACATAACCTTCACCTCCATCGGGTAAAACCAAAACGGGAGCGGATGTTAACCGCTTCTTTAGTTCCTGAAAACTTGACTCGCACTTCGGAGTCCAGACAAACTTGGCTCCTTTCTTGGTTAGCTCAGTCATAGGTCCTGCAATCTTCGAGAAATCCTGGATAAATCGCCTATAATAACCTGCTAAACCCAAGAAACTTCTAACTTCAGTTGGAGTTTCTGGTTGTTTCCAATTCATAACGGCCTCAACCTTTGCCGGATCCACGGCAATTCCACCTTCAGAAACTCTGTGCCCTAGAAAAGATATTTCAGTCAACCAAAACTCGCACTTACTGAATTTAGCATACAGCTTATGTTCTCTTAGTATCTGCAAAACCACCTCTAAATGCTTAGCATGCTCCGCTCGAGTCTTAGAGTAAATCAGGATATCATCTATGAAAACCACTACAAACTGATCCAGATACTTCTTAAAAATTCTCTGCATCAGGTCCATGAAAGCAGCTGGTGCGTTGGTTAATCCAAAAGGCATGACTGCAAACTCAAAATGTCCATATCTTGTACTGAAAGCAGTCTTGGGTATATCAAAATTTCGAAAGGTCCGATATACCTTGGTTTCAGCTTCTTGCCTTTCTTAGACACTACTCCGCCCTTCAAGGGTTTAATTCTGAGGAAAACCTTGTCTCCTACTTCGAATTCCAAATCTTTCCTCCTTGTGTCGGCGTAGCTCTTTTGTCTACTCTGAGCAACTTGAAGCCTTTCTCTAATTAGTTTTACTTTCTCCTGGGCTTCTTCTATCCAAGGTATAGCTGTAGGATCTACGACTTTCTTTTCTCCAACTTCATCCCAATGAATCGGAGATCGACACCTTCTTCCATACAAAGCCTCATAAGGTGCCATTTGAATCGAAGCCTGATAGCTATTATTATATGCAAATTCCACTAAAGTCATATATTGGCTCCACTTACCTCCAAAATCCAGTATACACGACCTCAGTAGATCCTCCAGAGTTTGAATTGTCCTTTCCGATTGCCCGTCGGTTTGGGGATGGTACGCAGTACTAAACTTCAACTTGGTCCCCAAAGAGTCCTGAAATTTCTGCCAAAAACGCGAGACGAATCTTGGGTCTCGATCAGACACAATACTCACTGGAATACCATGTAACCTTAGGATCTCTTCTGTGTACAACTTGACCAATTTCTCCAATGAAAAACTCATGCTTACGGGTAAGAAGTGTGTAGACTTAGTGAGTCGATCGACTATTACCCAAATTGCATCAAAACCTTTTTGACTTTTAGGTAGTCCCGTTACAAAATCCATTGTTATGTGTTCCCATTTCCATTCAGGGATTTCTAACGGTTGCAATAAACCAGAGGGTTTTTGATGTTCAGCTTTTACTTGTTGGCAGATCAAGCATTTTTGCACAAACGCGGCCACGTCCTTTTTCAAACCTTCCCACCAGTATAATCCCTTCACATCGTGATACATCTTGGTCACTCCTGGGTGTATAGTATACTTCGATCGATGTGATTCTTCTAAAATCTCTTTCCTTATCTCTTTATCTGCCGGAATCACAATTCGATCTCGAAACCTCAATACCCCTTCAGGCCCTAATTTGAAGTCTAGGGTTTCCCCTTTTTGCACTTTCTCCAAATCCTTCCGAATTATAGGGTCCATTTTCTGGGCCTCCTTAATACGCTCTAGTAATGGTGACTTCAATGATAAGTTCCCAAATAAAACCTTCAATTTCTCCAAGCGAGGGTTCCAACCACTTAATTCTTCTAGCATATCCCACTCTTTTACCATTAACCCTGCTACTTGGGCCTTCCTACTAAGAGCGTCAGCCACCACATTGGCTTTTCCTGGATGGTAATTAATCGAGCAATCATAATCTTCCAGAAATTCTACCTATCGCCTTTGTCTCAAATTTAGTTCCTTTTGGGAGAACAGGTACTTGAGGCTCTTATGGTCCGTATAAACCTCAAAAGTCACGCCGTACAAGTAGTGTCTCCATTTCTTCAAGGCGAAAATTACTGCGGCTAGTTCTAGGTCATGAGTTGGGTAGTTTTGTTCGTGGGGTTTCAATCTCCTAGAAACATAGGCAACTACCTTACCCATTTGCATTAAGACACATCCCAGACCTTCTCTGGAAGCATCAGAATATACAGCATAACCTTCACCTCCATCGGGTAAAACCAAAACGGGAGCGGATGTTAACCGCTTCTTTAGTTCCTGAAAACTTGACTCGCACTTCGGAGTCCAGACAAACTTGGCTCCTTTCTTGGTTAGCTCAGTCATAGGTCCTGCAATCTTCGAGAAATCCTGGATAAATCGCCTATAATAACCTGCTAAACCCAAGAAACTTCTAACTTCAGTTGGAGTTTCTGGTTTTTTCCAATTCATAACGGCCTCAACCTTTGCCGGATCCACGGCAATTCCACCTTCAGAAACTCTGTGCCCTAGAAAAGATATTTCAGTCAACCAAAACTCGCACTAACTGAATTTAGCATACAGCTTATGTTCTCTTAGTATCTGCAAAACCACCTCTAAATGCTTAGCATGCTCCGCTCGAGTCTTAGAGTAAATCAGGATATCATCTATGAAAACCACTACAAACTGATCCAGATACTTCTTAAAAATTCTCTGCATCAGGTCCATGAAAGCAGCTGGTGCGTTGGTTAATCCAAAAGGCATGACTGCAAACTCAAAATGTCCATATCTTATACTGAAAGCAGTCTTGGGTATATCTTCCCTCTTGATCTTCAACTGATAGTACCCTTGCCTTAAATCCAGCTTAGAGAAGACCACTGACCCTTGCAGTTGGTCGAACAAGCTATCAATCAACGGTAGAGGGTATTTATTCTTAATTGTAACCTCATTTAACCCTCGGTAATTGATACATAACCTCAAGCTTCCATCTTTTTTCTTAACGAATAGGACGGGTGCTCCCCATGGTGAATCACTCTCCTTCACAAAGCCCTTCTCCAACAGATCCTGTAATTGAATTTTCAATTCTTTTAGCTCGGCAGGAGCCATTCGATATGGGGTCTTAGAAATTGGAGCCGTTCCAGGCATCAAGTCAATCTTAAATTCCACTTCTCTTTCCGGCGGTAGAGTCCTTAGCTCTTCGGGAAAAACATCCAAAAATTCCCGTACCACTGGTACATCCTCCAGCTTCACTTGATCACTGGGAGCGTTTATCAAGAAGGCTAAGAAACCTTGCGCTCCTTTAAACAACATTTTCCTTGCTCGAATTCCTGAGATCATAGCAGATGATGCTAACCTACCCTTGACATCTAACCTCAGGGTTGCTTCACCAGGTATACAAAATTCCACCACTTTTGCTCGACAGTCAAGTTTAGCATGGTGATGGCCTAGAAAATCCATTCCTATTATAACATCGTAACCTTTTATGTCCAGACTGATCAAATCCACTAGCATTTTATGCTCTCCAATCCAGAATTCACAATTCTTATAAGCCAGACTAGTGATTACATTCTTATTACCCATGGGTGTCCTAACTTCAAGATCGAAGGGTAATCTAACAGGTTGCATATCTATTCCAGACATAAAGGATGGATTTACGAATGAATGGGTTGCACCAGGGTCAATTAACACTTTAGCTAATCGATGAAAAATCGGAAGTGTACCTTCCACCACTTCCGAGGAATCAGGTACAGGTTGGTCACCTATAGCATACACTCTGGCAGGAACTGTCGGCCGGCTCCCTCCAGAAGTGTTTGGTCTAGCGTTCGAAGTAGTCCCTTCCTGCATTTTTTGACATCCAGAAATTTGGTGCTCGCTACTTCCGCATTTCAAGCACTTTCCTTGCTTCTTCCAGCAGCTATCCATAGTATGACCAGGTTTCTTACAATATGCACAAGTCATTTGGGGAATTATGGCTCGGCCTCCTTGCGAGGTATTCCTAGGTTGTGCTCTTCCAATCGGTCCCCCTCTAATTCCATTGTTTCTTTCCCCTGCATTCCTTGCCCCGGTTCCCCTTACTAGTGCATCTCGCGGTGCTCCGGGACTAGTCACTCCGCCTGTTCCTCGGCCCACTTTAGCCGGTGGAGTATTTCCATACGTCGGCTCTCGACTACTGCTGGGGGCAAATCTTTTCTTAGCTTGAAAAGATTTCACTTGAGCTCTAGCTACTTCAATTCTCTGAGCTCTTTCGACAGCATCTGTGAAAGTATCTATCCTTACGGCGGCTAAACTTTCCTGTAGTTCCACATTCAAACCCTGCACAAACCTCCGAACACGCCTTTGCTCGGTGGCTATCAACTCACGTGCAAAGCGGGATAGCTTTGTGAACTGGATTTCATATTCGGCGACACTCATCGCCCCTTGCTTGCATCTAATGAAATCATCCTCTCTCTTCTCTTGAATGAGAGGTGGAAGGAATTTGGCATTGAACTTCCTTGTGAAGTTCACCCAAGTCCTTGGTGTATGATTAGTCTCCCAATGAACCCTCATTAGGTTCCACCAGGAGCGAGCAGCTCCCTCAAACTGGAAGGTGGCAAAAGTCACCTTTCGCTCCTCCGTATAGTTTAAGGTGGCGAAGATCTCAGTGATCCTCTCCCACCAGCCTTCAGCCACTTCCGGCTCAGGTCCTCCGTAGAATTTGGGAGGTCCAAACTTCAGGAACCCTTCCAGTGCCCGATCATCGGGATCAACTGGGCCTCCCTGATGACGCCCTGGTCCAGTGGCTTGGTTTTTAGTCAAGCGCTCTAGAACGTCAGTGATACGGTTAATAGCGGTGGCCACTCCATCTCCGGCCCCGCCCTCTTGCCCTTGGTCTGGGTTGACCTCAGGCTCTCTATCTCTACCCGTTTCCGGGTGTTGTCTAGTGGGTCTCCCGCGGCCCCTTCCTATTACTTGGCGATCCATAGTCTAAATTATGCCTATTATGGAAGGATAAGGCGATTAGGCGAAGTATTATTTATTTATGATTATTATCATTTCCTTAGTAAATAAAATCAATATGGAAATGGAGGAAAAGGTAAGTAAAACACTTAACATATATTTCTAAGTGAAAGTCATACAAATAATAAGTTGGGACATTTCCAAAAGTAAGGCACATGACTAGCAAAAATACATACAAATAGTCCCTTAAACAAAAATTAGGGATATGGTGCCTCCGAAGCAAGTCATCCACCTAGACAAAACTTGATGGCCTAGCTAATGTCCCCCTATTCTAACCCCTACATATCCAATATGGTCGAATCGATCCAAGCCTAACCCTCAGCAGGGCTATCGGGAGCTATGTCCTCCTCCGGATCCTCCTCCGGGTCCTCCTCTGGATCCTCCTCCGGGTCCTCCTCTGGATCCTCCTCCGGATCCTCTTCCGGGTCCTCCTGCTCAACACTCTGAAGGATACTCGTGGCCTCATCTATCATCATCACGGCATCAGCCCTGATACCGACACTCCTATCATGTATCCTCTCGGCCAATCGAGTCACCCTCGCTCTCTGACGCGCTATCTCTACGCGAGCAGCCTCCAGCCTAGCATGCTCCGCTGCTACCCTCTGCTCTAACTCCGCTATGCGGTCGAACTGAGTGTCCACCATGATACTCAGCTCCTCTACGTCCTGAGACAAAGTGAAGTTAGCGTCCCTCAGCTGGCGACGCTCATCATCCAGGGATAGTACTAGCTCATTGGGGTAGGCATAAGTGGCCCTACACTGACATCGAGGATGCCTATCAGCTGGGGTGTAACGTATATGGGCTCCTCCGCCTCGTGGCCTATAAGAGATGGACCTAAGAGGCTCTATATGTCCATTAGACGCCTCACTACCATTAGCATGCCCGTTACCATTCTCCATACTGCAAAAGAATTGAAACTTAGAGGTTAGAACTTAAATAGCTAATTAAATCGGCATTACTTAAGATGTATCTAATGGTCTCAATTCTTACTTCTAGAAGGATCAGGATTTCTAGCTCGTATAGTATATCTCTCAAATAACTTGTCGCGCCCCACTTTTCGATTGAATGAATCGTGAATGTGTGGTGTGTGAAGTGTGGTGTGAACGTGTGCAAAATGAAAAGTAAACAGGCCATGGGACTTTGGAAAGCGACGATTTGGCCAAGTGAAAATTTAAAAAGGGTTTTTTTTAAATATGAAAACGGAGTCGCCACTTGGTATAGATTTGGGGTGTACCAAGTCACCCAAAAAGTGTTTTTTAAAGACAAAGTAGTAAAACCCTTTTTAAAACGACTCCTAGTCCACGTAAGCCAAAGAAAAAGGTTCGGGGGTCACGTTTGACAAAGGGGAAGGCAAGGATAGAATCCAAGGCACCCCTTTGACCTAGCCAAGGCTAGTTGCGCGACTCAAACCAATTTTTCCTAATTTTCCTACCCAAGGTATGTATCGCGTATTGGATATGTCTACATGAATGCAAAAACCTAGACCTAGGGGGATTGGGGGAAATTTCTCTTCAAAGGTTGAGTGGTGCCAATCACATTAATTGTGAAGCCCAATAATGATCCTTTTGAAGAGGTCACACCTAAACCTAAATGACGTGAAAAATGAGTGGAGTGCATGCCATGTGAAAGTGTGAGTTTGTGTGAAGTGAGAAAAATGATAAAAGTAATAAGATATAAGTGGAGGTGTGCAAATGTCTTTGCAAGTTAAAGTAAGTAAAAAATAATAAGGTGAAAAATGCCATAAGGTGCATGTGTGAAGAGAGAATGTAGAAAGTAGTGTGAAAGTAGTGTGAAGTGAGAATGTGGAAAAAGAGTTAGAATATAAAGTAAGTGTATGTGATAGTGAATGAATAGAATGCATGAATCCTATAGGAATGCATCAAGACGGGAACAGGGAGTCCTAACTTTGTGACTTAATCTTCCCTTTGATTAGAAGGCAAAACTAGCGTGCTAAGGCTATCGAGTAGCCACACTCGCTCGTTTCCCTTATCGAAAGGGGACTCTTCAGGCAAATGTACCCTAACTAGCATGAGATGCAAGACCTAAAGTGAGGGGAAAGGGGAATCGAGGAGCATGCCAAATGATAAAACTAAGGAAAAATGCATGATATGTAGTGAACAGGCAAATAATGCATTAATGAAAAACAAAGGAAAAATCCTATTGGGTCTAGCGTTGGACTAGCCCTTTCTATGAATTCCTAATGAAATAATGAGCCACAACTAGCATTGGACTAGTGTGGTGACGTACATTCATCCATCACATTCATTCATGGCTATGGAAAGCGATTTAGACATGCCAAACACCCATAAACACATAGCACATAACAATTAGCATGCTCGACTAGATGCAAGAACCTAATAAAGCAAATTAACACATAGCAACTAAGCATGCAAGACACATAAAGCAATTAAAGCCCTAACTATTACATTTGCTAGCTAGGCACATGTCTTCAACAGGTCTTCATCGAATACTCCTCCAGGCCCTATCTATTACAAGCCAAGAGGTGTACACATACCCCATAATGAAATACTTAAATAAAAGGCAAAAGTAAATAAAATAAATGCAAAGAATTGAGGAAAGGCAAGGAAAGCAACGTAGACATGCAATTCACATTTAGCACGTTGGATCACATAGGAGAAATGAAAATCAAGGAGATAGAGGTTACCTCCCTTGCAATCGGGCCCCAATGAAGTGAAATCACTTATTTATCCTCCAAAATAAAAGAAATGGTCAAGGTACCAATTTATTTGGGAAAATTAAAGGAAATAGGCAAACACAAGCTCACTTGGTCATAAAGCCCCTAAAATCATGAATTAAGTGCAATTGAAACAAAGCATGGTAGTCAATTGAAACAAACAAACAATGAAGTTGTAAAATTGAAAGCTACCAAGGGCCAAATTGAGGAAATCATTCAATTGATTGGGCCATAGTAGGACAAGGGGAGACTTGGAGGGCCAAAGTGATAAATCCGGAAATTAATTTCATGCAAGACATGCAAAACTACGTAGGAACCTCTTGCAACAAGGAAATGCAGTCTGCTGCAATTTTTACATGAAGTGTGGCGATTTCAGCAAAACAATGAAGCCTCTAAACGAACGCAATCCAAATGGGCAAGGAAACTATAAGGAGATCGAACATTTTTCCCCCTCTTCGAAACACAAAAACCCAGAAAAACAAGAGCATTCAAATGCTAAAGAAAATAATCCAGCAACCTTGGTTCATTCTTCCTAACTCATGCTGTCAAACTGAAACTAGCAAGATAGATGCCTAAATCAGTCTTGGTGAACTGCTGCGGGGAGCATGGGAGACAGCAAACATAAAGATGGAACGCAGCTTTCTTGATGCAACTAAAAAAATCAGTCAAAACCAATATGGATTCTGCCAAGTGACTGAAACAAAATTTCTGCTGCAACATTCATTCCAGAATTTTCTTTCTGCAACGTAAAAGCATTCAAATGCAAGTTTTGTAAACAAGAAGCCAGCAACGACCTTCACTCAATCACCATGATACTATGCGTGAAAGGGAAGACTCAGACCAAGGAAGGAAAAAAAACGAAATTTCTGGTTCATTCCAGGTTATTTTCAAATCAGGATTCGCTGCTGCAATTTTCATTCCAGAATTTTCTGCGACTAAGTTCTAGATGCAATCTCCTTTTCATTCAAATGCAACTCATGTCTCTATAGATCAAAGTAACAAGATAACCAAGCTTTCTTTTAACTTTTCAACATAAAAGTTTACGTTTAAGCTCCAGAAGTTCATACGAAACAGAAATCTAGCAAGCATCAAATGACCATAATTTCAAAATTTCTGCATTTTCCAGTTGCAGCTTTGCCGCCACTTCCCTTGATAATTAATAACAGATTTGCATATGATATTCCTACCCAAACCACCAGCAAGCCATTAAATGCTCGACAAACACATGAATGGGAGAACCAGAGAGTAAAAACAAAAGAAATTTATTTGGGTAACGCAGCTAGAAATTTACTAAAAGCACAATCAACCATGACCCATAATGAAACAGCAACATTCTTTCGTGCATTTTGGGCATGACTCAGATTCGTCCAGAGAACTTCAGCATCCAACAGATAAGCCAAGGAAAGACACGAAACGAAAAGAACATACCAACGAAAGAGACGAAGCAATGGCCAGACCGTGCATCAGAAACGGTGAATGGTTCGCTGTCTTGATAGATGATCGAGCTCCGCAGGAGATCCACGAGACCTGCTGCAACCTTGATGAAAGAATCCGCAAGTGAAAGTATGGAGATCCGGCAACACACCCCCCTGGCAGTCACTGGTTCCTCTTCCGTGAGTTTTTCTTTTCTTCTCCCAAGCTGCGCCTTTCTTTCCTCTCAAAACTCTCCCAGCCGTCCCTTCGATCTTCCAGCCGCCACTTTCTTGCTTCATCAGCCCTCCCGCAGCTATCTCTCCTGTTTAGTTTCCTTGGCTGTTGTGCCGTCCAAAAGAAACCCTTCCCAGCCGTCACTAGCCTTCCCCCCTAGCCGCTGTCTCCCTCTGTTTTTCTCTTCTGTTGGCTAGTTCTCCTTTTTCTGTTTGATAGCTCTCTCCTTTTCCAATTTTTGCAGCCGTCCACTCTTTCTAACTCTCCCCCGTTCAGATTTTTTCTCCGTCACTTTTCTGGTTCCTCTTTATATTCTAACTCAGCCGTTCTCTCAGCCCTTCAATTTTTTTCCTCCCCCTCCGCTCGCTGCCTTTTCTTTTGTTGCCTTCTAAAACTTATCCTCTCTCTTGTTTCTGTTTTCTGATGCCCGTAACTACTGGAACTCCCCCTCTCTCCTTGCGGCTACCCTCAAATGCAAAACCCCTTCTCCAAACCCTTCATCCTACGGCCTCCCTTTGCTGCTTCTTTTTCTTTTCATTTCAATCCCTACACCTTGCATAGAAGCTTCCTCTATTAGCCAGGTGTCTGGCCACCTGGAAACACCAGCCCTCTTCCTCTAAAAATTGCAGCCAAAGGGCTGCCCGAGCCCTTTCTTGCAAGCTGCGCAAATACGCAGCTTGCATGTCACGACGCCCCTTTTTTTTTTTTAAAGTAATTTAACACAAATGATAATAAAAATAAATAACAAAAATAATTTAATTAACATTGGGTAAAATAAATAAACTAGAAGCAACAAAGTGCAATTTCCATTTTTCTTTTTTTCATTTTCCATTTTTCATTGTTTTTCTTCTTTTTTCTTTTTTCAAAATAACTTAACAAAATAGGTAAGATGCTAAAAGATTGATTTTAAAAGAAATAAACATATTTTGTGAACAATTTCCTTTTTCCAAATTTTATGTTAGAAACTTAAAAATAAAAACTAAAAAACTAAAAAACTAAAAAAGTGAATAAAACTTATCACGACAAATAAAACTAAGAAGTAAATAGCAAATTATGCTGAAAAAATTTGGTGTCTACAGTTTGCCCCTCTTTGTCTGAGTTTTGAAAAAACTTGAGACAAAGAAGTAGACACCAAATACTTACCTGTGTTATTCGGTTGCCCCTTTTCGGAGGACTGACCTAACAAGGAATTTCAGACATGGGACTGGCCCGACAGAATTGTAAACGGGATAGACCCGGACAGAAATTTAAATGGGATAGACCCAGACAGAAATTTAAATGGGATAGACCCACGGGATAGACCCGGACAGAAATGTAAATGGGATAGACCCACGGGATAGACCCGGACAGAAATGTAAATGGGATAGACCCACGGGATAGACCCGGACAAAAATAAATGGGATAGACCCACGGGATAGACCCGGACTGAAAAGTAAATGGGATAGACCCGAACGGGATAGACCCGGACTGACGGGATAGACCCACGGGATAGACCACTGGCGGGATAAACCTTAGCTCCACGGGTGGCTGTGAAAATGAAATGTTCTGACAAATGGACAGTGGGATTAAACCCGAGCCTGCCAAGGTTGGCGGGATGAAACCCGGTCCCAATTTGATAAAAATGGTCAGCGGGATCAACCCGGTCCTGCCGAGATTGGCGGGATGAAACCAGCGGTCCCAATTTGATAAAAATCAGCATACCCGGTCCGGGATGCCGAGATCCTGGCGGAGATGAAACCCGGTCCCAATTTGATAAAAAGCGGTCAGCGGGATTATACCCGGTCCTGCCGAGATTGGCGGGATGAAACCCGGTCCCAATTTGATAAAAAAGCGGTCAGCGGGATTATACCCGGTCCTGCCGAGATTGGCGGGATGAAACCCGGTCCCAATTTGATAAAATGAAGCTGGCGGCACTAAATCCAGGCCCAACTTGATGTTTGAAATGTTGGCGGCACAAAATCCAGACCCAACGTGGTTTGGTGAATGGTCAGTGGGATAAGACCCAATCCTGCCATCCAATTGATCAAGAAATTGGATTTGATCTTGTCAAGATACAAGAAATTAAATTTGATTTTCCAAGAAACAAAAATTTGAACTTGACTTTGAATTTTCCTGATTTTTCGAGAGAATCTTTTCAAAATTTGCCCCAGTGTAGGGCCCTTTTTCCCTCTTTCTTCTCTTTCTTCGGCATCGACCTTCCACATCACCGAATGCTCCTTCGTCGATTTCAACTATGAATACCTGCACAGGGGGCTTACATGCACTCAAATTTTCATGAAAAAGGCAGCGTGATTGATTTGAAAGTCTTGCTTGAGTCTTTGACGAAATCCTCAAATGGACTATAAAAAATTTGCCCCAGTGTGGGCTTATTTTGTGAAATCTTGGAAATAAAAATTTTGCCCCAGTATGGGCCCATTTGATTGCAAGAAATTGGTTTGGATGTCTCTCCATTTATTTGAACCAAGAGAAATCACACTTTCCAAAACTTAGAAAGTAATCATATATACAACGTGAAGAAATTTGAACGTTGAGTTTTGAACTCATGGCGAAATTTCATGATGAATCTCTTAGAATAACACCAAATTTTCATCCTCACTTTTAGCATCGGTGCCCAGAGTGGCGGGTCACCACTTCTTGTTGGCTCATCTTTCAGGGCTAATCGAATGGGGTGTTATTTCTGATTTGGAAATGGCTAAAGGAAATGGAAGGTCAAGACTTGGCTTATTTTGTGCCCCAATTGTATGTACTCTATTCAATATCACATCTTAGTGAAAGCAAAGAGTTTGTCACCCTTATTTCTTAAGAAAACTTAGTCAACGTATAAGCTTCATGGGCTTGCAAAATTTCGGGTAGAAATGATAGCTAAACATGTAAAAACTGGTTATACCCTTATGATCACGAATGATTGATGGACTTCTTATGAGCATATCCTCACTTTGGGTCGTCATGAAGGAATAAGTCAACGATGGACTTTATTAGCTTGTAATTTGGCTTGAAAACGATAGTTAAAAGATAAGTCTTTCAAGGACATTGCACCGAAGATCGCATTTTTCCCAAAATTGCCCCTATTTTGAACCCAAAGATCTCAGAATTTGTTGGTATTCTTCTCATTATTCAACAGGGACTTCAACATCGAATTTTCTGCATTTTCTTGCATTTACTTTTCTTGCTTTGCTTTTTGCCTTTTCTTTTTCTGGTGGGTTTTCACATGATGAGTAGCGTCAACCCCATACTCAGGCAATTCAGAAATACAGCTAAAATTTTCAGCATCAGAAATTTTCTTGACAAGGCCATTGCAAAGAACAGAAGTCAGGACTTTCGGCTTTGTAATGGGGTTAGGTGGGGTGTTTAGAAAAGTTAAGACTTGAAGGCAGATTTCAAGAGTGGTTTAAGTAATCTGAGATCGCATTGTTGTGCCAACCCTATGTTAGGGTTAAGTCAAAATTTGCCAGAGCTTGTGCTCAATTGAGGCTTTTTCTCTTTCATTTTCTTTCGATTTTTCGGCCTTCTGCCATTTTTTGAACTTTCACAAAATTTGCCCCAGTTTATTTTTGAACTGAGGTTCTCTTTTCTTCCTTTGCCTTTTGATTTTGTGGCTTTTCACTTTTCACTTCTCGAATTTTCCTTTTCAACTCAAACTTGCCCTCAGTGTGAGGTTTACGATTCTCAGGGGTTATCAAACGAAGTATTTTATTCTGAAGGCTCAAAAAGGATAACGAGGGGTAGAATGTTTAATTGGAAAAGAAGATGGCCTAACTTGTATTCCGTTCCTTACAATAACCCTGAAAGGAAACTTTCATTAATGGGAAATTTTTGGCATGTATCTGAATTAACTGATTGAGGAAGACCCTTGTTCATCCATACTTGTGAAACATAGGCGATCCACGCGGACAAAACTCTTCTTTTTTTCCTTCAAAATTGGAACCCAAGTGGAATCAAATTTCCCCAATTTGCGGTTCCCTTCCTATTTTAGCATTTTTGCTTTTCCCCTCCTTATTCTAGCATTTTTTGCTTTTTCCCTTTTTGGAAAATTCTCCAATCTCCCTCCCCAATGTGGGGTGCGATCATATGTGCACTCGAAAAGAACCACCAATTTTTAGCTCAAATGAGGATGCAAGAGATGATCAGTGTTTAGGTTGTAGAAATGATGGCCAAAGTATCATTCTTACGCTTCATGACAATCAAAGTAATACAATGCTCATTGAGAACCCATTCCCTTTTGAAAGTTTTCCAATGTAGGGTAGAGATCATTAAGGCCTTTATTTGAAACGAAATTATCCTTTCAAAAGCTCAAATGGGAGAGCAAATGATAAAATGTGTATAGGTAGAGAAACGAATGCTCAAAGTATGATTCCAAATTTTCAAAACAAACAAGAATAATGCACATTTTTGCTTTCACTTAGATGTGATTGAATCGGATTAGTCACCGCGGACATTTTCAAGCAAAAGTTGCCCCAATTTATCAATCAATGTGACTGACTTTATTTTGGGATTAAGTGAAGGAGAAAGGTATCTCATGGGCCTTCTGAATGACCTCTTTTAATTTTTTTTTTGAGCACTCTTATTGTGTAGCTCGGATCACCAATCTGGTGTATACATTTGTGAGTTTTTAGGCCAGAGGTTGAAAAATCTCAATTTGAGCTTATTTCTTAAAATTCACCATGAAATCTCTTAATGAGCTCAATAAAGAATGAAATGTACATGAATATACACAAAACAATACTTGTACAAAAATTTTATTGCTGAAAAAGTTTGAAACAAAATTTCTCATTCAATTACGATACAAATGAGAAGAGAGAAACTTTTAAAGAGCTTCACATATACACTTTTTGTCTCCTTTTCTTTTGGCACAAAAATATATTAACAAGTCAAATATACAGAATCTTCCTTGAAAGCAATTATGAAATCTCCTAGAAGCTCTTAACCTAGAGTTTTCAGATGGATTTTTATGTTCCCATTGTTGGATCTGCCCAAGAATCAAATAATACTTTCCAAACCTCATTGGATCAAAAATTGTTATCCAATATAGGGAAATATTTTCATCTTATTGAAACCTTTTTATGAATGCAGGGGAGGGGGAAACAAAAGAAAAATACCCCGAGTTAGTAAACAAGAATATAAAATCGGTATGCATGTCCTATGGGGGAACCCTTTTATGCCAAGGGTAGGCCTAGCATGAAAATGCAATCCTCTAGGGTAGGCACTATACCATACCTGACGGATCCAATCAGCTTATGGAGTGAAAAATAATTTGAAAAAAATTTGGCCCATTGGAATGAGAAGAGACGTTTGTCAAAATGAGGATCTCGTCCGAAGGGATTGATCACTTTTGATCGGTACAAGATTTTGCAAAAACGCACGGGTTTGACCTTGACGAACTTCCTATCAAAGAGATTGGAATTCGTTGATAAAATTTCTCAGTGAATTACGGGTCAAAACCCTAATTGATCAAGTGATTGGATGCAATGGACGGTTTTCTTCAAAATTGACTAGATTTCCCAATTTGAAATTTTGACAATGAAAACCTAATAGGGCAAATGGGTTGAATGAAATTGACAATTTATTTAAAATCGACCAAATTACCCTAAAAAGGGAAACAGGTCAAATGAATTGAATGAAATTTATCCAAAATTAATCAGATTACCCTAAAAAGGGTAAATTGATCAAACAGATTGAACGAAACTTGATTTATTCAAAATCGGCTCGGTTGCCCTAAAAATGGGTAAATTGGTCAAATGAATGAAATTGAATTAGGGATTTATTCAAAGATCGGCCGAATGACCCTAAAAAGGGTAAATTGGTCAAAAGACCCTAAAAAGGGTAATTTGGTCAATTGAATTGATAATTTATTCAAAAGCGACCGAATGACCCTAAAAAGGGTAAATTGGTCAAAAGACCCTAAAAAGGGTAATTTGGTCAAATGAATTGACGATTTATTCAAAATCGACCGAATGACCCTACAAAGGGTAAATTGGTCAAATGATTTGATGATTTATTCAAAATCGACCGAATGACCCTAAAAAGGGTAAATTGGTCAAATGATTTGATGATTTATTGAATTTATTCAAAAATGATTAGATTGAACTAAAATTGAATGAATTGGAAAAAATGGATTGGATAAGATGGATGATTTGTTCAAAAATCGATTGAATTATTCGCCCACTGGGTGGTTTCAAGAAATCATTACAATGCCTTGGTCTATGAGCCTCTAAAATCAAAATTTGGCCTCTATATTTATCGTCTCAACAATGAGGAATCATTTGCGAATTTTCTTCGAATTAATGTCCTTTTACGCAAGGGAATTTTACCAATTTTGAGAAAATGGCCAAAAAGTGATTATTAGATGCTCATATTCCAAAAATTGCTTCATGAGAATGATCGGATCTTTACCTTACCTTGTGCACTACCCCTTCGGATGGTACGAGAAAGGTAAACGTGCAAGTCTCATTTGGATTATATATCCGAGACATGGGGTGGTTTATTCCTAACACGGGATCCCCTAAATGGCATTCCCTTTCTAGGGTGGATGCATGATGCCAGTTATTAAAGCGATGTAAATATGTGACAAATATGGCCTAAAGGATATAAATAATGCAACGGGGGGAAAAAGGTCTAAAATGAAGTGTATTTATTGAAAATCAAGTGCAATAACTGAAATTTAAACATGTGAGCTATCTAGTGGGTGAGTCACTAAAAGAGTGCCCAAAAAGGCCTCTTATTGCTAAGGCACATGAATGCAATCCAAGAAAACAAAAGAATGGTTAGTGCAATTAATAGTACACATAACACATTGGGAGCAATTAAGAAAAGAAATACAATAAAGCAGGTCAAAAGGGTGGAACCCCTTCCCTCGTGCTTAATGTGCTTAAAATAGGGTGAGGCTGACTCTAACCTAAGAAAATGCTAACATGGATGCATGAGGCTGGGGTTCACTAATGCCTAGACTCGATAAAGCTTCGGCTCCCAAGCCTTCAGACCTAAAGGCGAAGGGTCATCACTCCCAGGGCCTTCGGTCGGTGGCTCGAGTGATCCCTTAGGTAGCGCTATGGGCGCAGAGCACACCATCCGCCTACCCAAGGCAATCGGTCCTAGTCCTACAAGGCGGTGTGGGATGGCGCCCACGAAAAATAAAATAAAATGGGATAAAGCAAGTAAACGTGCACGTATGAAGTGCTCCCTATTTTGAGGGAAAGGGGTGAGAACCACGCGAGGCTCTAAAGGTGACACACACCCCCCCAAATGCAATGTAAGCGCGAGATACAAGTAAACATACATCCAATCAACCAATCACACATACGTGAGTGAGGGAAAAGTTTGATACGCGCGCGAGGCAAAAGGCCCTAAAAATGGAAAATGCAAGCCTAATATCCAAGTGCAATGCATAAAAAGGGTAGAAAAGGAAACGAATGGCTAAGTCAAATGCTTGGACCCACTTAGGAAGTCCCCAGTGGAGTCGCCAACTGTCGCGCCCCACTTTTCGATTGAATGAATCGTGAATGTGTGGTGTGTGAAGTGTGGTGTGAACGTGTGCAAAATGAAAAGTAAACAGGCCATGGGACTTTGGAAAGCGACGATTTGGCCAAGTGAAAATTTAAAAAGGGTTTTTTTTAAATATGAAAACGGAGTCGCCACTTGGTATAGATTTGGGGTGTACCAAGTCACCCAAAAAGTGTTTTTTAAAGACAAAGTAGTAAAACCCTTTTTAAAACGACTCCTAGTCCACGTAAGCCAAAGAAAAAGGTTCGGGGGTCACGTTTGACAAAGGGGAAGGCAAGGATAGAATCCAAGGCACCCCTTTGACCTAGCCAAGGCTAGTTGCGCGACTCAAACCAATTTTTCCTAATTTTCCTACCCAAGGTATGTATCGCGTATTGGATATGTCTACATGAATGCAAAAACCTAGACCTAGGGGGATTGGGGGAAATTTCTCTTCAAAGGTTGAGTGGTGCCAATCACATTAATTGTGAAGCCCAATAATGATCCTTTTGAAGAGGTCACACCTAAACCTAAATGACGTGAAAAATGAGTGGAGTGCATGCCATGTGAAAGTGTGAGTTTGTGTGAAGTGAGAAAAATGATAAAAGTAATAAGATATAAGTGGAGGTGTGCAAATGTCTTTGCAAGTTAAAGTAAGTAAAAAATAATAAGGTGAAAAATGCCATAAGGTGCATGTGTGAAGAGAGAATGTAGAAAGTAGTGTGAAAGTAGTGTGAAGTGAGAATGTGGAAAAAGAGTTAGAATATAAAGTAAGTGTATGTGATAGTGAATGAATAGAATGCATGAATCCTATAGGAATGCATCAAGACGGGAACAGGGAGTCCTAACTTTGTGACTTAATCTTCCCTTTGATTAGAAGGCAAAACTAGCGTGCTAAGGCTATCGAGTAGCCACACTCGCTCGTTTCCCTTATCGAAAGGGGACTCTTCAGGCAAATGTACCCTAACTAGCATGAGATGCAAGACCTAAAGTGAGGGGAAAGGGGAATCGAGGAGCATGCCAAATGATAAAACTAAGGAAAAATGCATGATATGTAGTGAACAGGCAAATAATGCATTAATGAAAAACAAAGGAAAAATCCTATTGGGTCTAGCGTTGGACTAGCCCTTTCTATGAATTCCTAATGAAATAATGAGCCACAACTAGCATTGGACTAGTGTGGTGACGTACATTCATCCATCACATTCATTCATGGCTATGGAAAGCGATTTAGACATGTCAAACACCCATAAACACATAGCACATAACAATTAGCATGCTCGACTAGATGCAAGAACCTAATAAAGCAAATTAACACATAGCAACTAAGCATGCAAGACACATAAAGCAATTAAAGCCCTAACTATTACATTTGCTAGCTAGGCACATGTCTTCAACAGGTCTTCATCGAATACTCCTCCAGGCCCTATCTATTACAAGCCAAGAGGTGTACACATACCCCATAATGAAATACTTAAATAAAAGGCAAAAGTAAATAAAATAAATGCAAAGAATTGAGGAAAGGCAAGGAAAGCAACGTAGACATGCAATTCACATTTAGCACGTTGGATCACATAGGAGAAATGAAAATCAAGGAGATAGAGGTTACCTCCCTTGCAATCGGGCCCCAATGAAGTGAAATCACTTATTTATCCTCCAAAATAAAAGAAATGGTCAAGGTACCAATTTATTTGGGAAAATTAAAGGAAATAGGCAAACACAAGCTCACTTGGTCATAAAGCCCCTAAAATCATGAATTAAGTGCAATTGAAACAAAGCATGGTAGTCAATTGAAACAAACAAACAATGAAGTTGTAAAATTGAAAGCTACCAAGGGCCAAATTGAGGAAATCATTCAATTGATTGGGCCATAGTAGGACAAGGGGAGACTTGGAGGGCCAAAGTGATAAATCCGGAAATTAATTTCATGCAAGACATGCAAAACTACGTAGGAACCTCTTGCAACAAGGAAATGCAGTCTGCTGCAATTTTTACATGAAGTGTGGCGATTTCAGCAAAACAATGAAGCCTCTAAACGAACGCAATCCAAATGGGCAAGGAAACTATAAGGAGATCGAACATTTTTCCCCCTCTTCGAAACACAAAAACCCAGAAAAACAAGAGCATTCAAATGCTAAAGAAAATAATCCAGCAACCTTGGTTCATTCTTCCTAACTCATGCTGTCAAACTGAAACTAGCAAGATAGATGCCTAAATCAGTCTTGGTGAACTGCTGCGGGGAGCATGGGAGACAGCAAACATAAAGATGGAACGCAGCTTTCTTGATGCAACTAAAAAAATCAGTCAAAACCAATATGGATTCTGCCAAGTGACTGAAACAAAATTTCTGCTGCAACATTCATTCCAGAATTTTCTTTCTGCAACGTAAAAGCATTCAAATGCAAGTTTTGTAAACAAGAAGCCAGCAACGACCTTCACTCAATCACCATGATACTATGCGTGAAAGGGAAGACTCAGACCAAGGAAGGAAAAAAAACGAAATTTCTGGTTCATTCCAGGTTATTTTCAAATCAGGATTCGCTGCTGCAATTTTCATTCCAGAATTTTCTGCGACTAAGTTCTAGATGCAATCTCCTTTTCATTCAAATGCAACTCATGTCTCTATAGATCAAAGTAACAAGATAACCAAGCTTTCTTTTAACTTTTCAACATAAAAGTTTACGTTTAAGCTCCAGAAGTTCATACGAAACAGAAATCTAGCAAGCATCAAATGACCATAATTTCAAAATTTCTGCATTTTCCAGTTGCAGCTTTGCCGCCACTTCCCTTGATAATTAATAACAGATTTGCATATGATATTCCTACCCAAACCACCAGCAAGCCATTAAATGCTCGACAAACACATGAATGGGAGAACCAGAGAGTAAAAACAAAAGAAATTTATTTGGGTAACGCAGCTAGAAATTTACTAAAAGCACAATCAACCATGACCCATAATGAAACAGCAACATTCTTTCGTGCA
The DNA here is from genome assembly GCF_003713205.1 of Coffea eugenioides. Classification (NCBI taxonomy): domain Eukaryota; kingdom Viridiplantae; phylum Streptophyta; class Magnoliopsida; order Gentianales; family Rubiaceae; genus Coffea; species Coffea eugenioides. Next base: position 15,341,947 of record NC_040039.1, read on the forward strand.
TTTTGGGCATGACTCAGATTCGTCCAGAGAACTTCAGCATCCAACAGATAAGCCAAGGAAAGACACGAAACGAAAAGAACATACCAACGAAAGAGACGAAGCAATGGCCAGACCGTGCATCAGAAACGGTGAATGGTTCGCTGTCTTGATAGATGATCGAGCTCCGCAGGAGATCCACGAGACCTGCTGCAACCTTGATGAAAGAATCCGCAAGTGAAAGTATGGAGATCCGGCAACACACCCCCCTGGCAGTCACTGGTTCCTCTTCCGTGAGTTTTTCTTTTCTTCTCCCAAGCTGCGCCTTTCTTTCCTCTCAAAACTCTCCCAGCCGTCCCTTCGATCTTCCAGCCGCCACTTTCTTGCTTCATCAGCCCTCCCGCAGCTATCTCTCCTGTTTAGTTTCCTTGGCTGTTGTGCCGTCCAAAAGAAACCCTTCCCAGCCGTCACTAGCCTTCCCCCCTAGCCGCTGTCTCCCTCTGTTTTTCTCTTCTGTTGGCTAGTTCTCCTTTTTCTGTTTGATAGCTCTCTCCTTTTCCAATTTTTGCAGCCGTCCACTCTTTCTAACTCTCCCCCGTTCAGATTTTTTCTCCGTCACTTTTCTGGTTCCTCTTTATATTCTAACTCAGCCGTTCTCTCAGCCCTTCAATTTTTTTCCTCCCCCTCCGCTCGCTGCCTTTTCTTTTGTTGCCTTCTAAAACTTATCCTCTCTCTTGTTTCTGTTTTCTGATGCCCGTAACTACTGGAACTCCCCCTCTCTCCTTGCGGCTACCCTCAAATGCAAAACACCTTCTCCCAACCCTTCATCCTACGGCCTCCCTTTGCTGCTTCTCTTTCTTTCCATTTCAATCCCTACACCTTGCATAGAAGCTTCCTCTATTAGCCAGGTGTCTGGCCACCTGGAAACACCAGCCCTCTTCCTCTAAAAATTGCAGCCAAAGGGCTGCCCGAGCCCTTTCTTGCAAGCTGCGCAAATACGCAGCTTGCATGTCACGACGCCACTTTTTTTTTTTTTAAAGTAATTTAACACAAATGATAATAAAAATAAATAACAAAAATAATTTAATTAACATTGGGTAAAATAAATAAACTAGAAGCAACAAAGTGCAATTTCCATTTTTCTTTTTTCATTTTCCATTTTTCATTGTTTTTCTTCTTTTTTCTTTTTTCAAAATAACTTAACAAAATAGGTAAGATGCTAAAAGATTGATTTTAAAAGAAATAAACATATTTTGTGAACAATTTCCTTTTTCCAAATTTTATGTTAGAAACTTAAAAATAAAAACTAAAAAACTAAAAAACTAAAAAAGTGAATAAAACTTATCACGACAAATAAAACTAAGAAGTAAATAGCAAATTATGCTGAAAAAATTTGGTGTCTACATAACTTTTTTAACCTAGGCTCTGATACCACCTGTGGCGACCCCACTTCCCCCTAAGACGAACCAAAGGGTTGGCGGGCCGTCTGCCCAGCTCTCGCCAGGACTCACGCAAGCATTCTAACCCAAAACCTTCCGACGATTAACCTAAACTATTACAATAATGATTCTTCCGAAACAAATCGATTTCTATCACCACGATAACTTCAGAGATAACAGCATATAACTTAGCCAATCGATGGTTCTTAAATATTTCACACGCCGCTCGCAAAGGTTTAGGACGTACTATACCAATACAAACATACAAACCGAGTATTAGAATTAGGGATTACACTTTTCCAGTTTCAAGTGGCAATCCAAAATGAAAGATACAAAGCTTAGCTTAGAATTCATTACAAACCGAAAATTACATTCAAATTGCTCAAGTACAACCATAGAAAATATAAGCTGCTCGAATACTTTCAAACTTCCCATCCTGTAAGGAAAACAAATAAACGTGGGGTGAGCTAAAGCTCAGTGGTGCCCCAAAACATGCAGTCACGTAAGTCAAACAGCGAGTAATAACTCAAACAAATTGAACAATTAGAAAAGCGTATAACAGCACAAGGTAGGATACAGGGGCTCTCGGGAGCCATTCTCCTCGCTTGATCAGATACCCTCGTAGTTGACCCTCCGTCAACTTTCACTACTTATAGTCCATGTAGATCCACTTATTTTAATCCTAACCCGTCACCGTTCATACCTCTGCTTCGGGCCCGAACTTCGCCTACCGACGCAGTATACTCGAGATATACCCGTATAAAATTAGTCGAAGGATTCACCCAACGACGTTATGGTAGTTGGATTCACGAGTCGAGGGATTCACCCAACGACGCAACTACATTTAGATTCACGGATTCATACGTTATGGTAGTTGGATTCACGAGTCGAGGGATTCACCCAACGACGCAACTATATTTAGATTCACGGGTTTATTAGAAAATGTTTCACACACGTCACCACTCGAACGGCTAGTGCGATAAAGTACACACTGCTCACTTCGATGGATCAGAAACCATTTATTTCATTTTTGACAATTATCACATAGCGAGTTGATAAAGCGCTTAACCATATAAGCATAAAACAAGCAGGGACACTCACCCAGAGTGAAGTTCAGATGTCAAGTTGGGAATCGAATTCCGCGTCCTCGCAAAATCCTAAAAACCAAAATTTGAAACTATAAGTTTCTATTCAGTTTTTAAGCTTATACATGCTGAGGTATACTTTATATATTACTAGTTTACTACCCTTAGAAAAATTAGGAAAACTACTTAGGTTGAAAATTGACAAACTTAGAAGAAATGTTTCTTATAGTTTTCCGTAAGATACTCTTTCTTATAAAGGGTAACTAGTATCATTTTCTTGAAATAAGTCGATAAATCTCTTAACAACAATGTTAGAAAGTTACTTTGAACATTTCTCTAAAGTTACGGCTTTTGCAAAAATTATCCTTAAAAACTATTTTTCCTAAAATAGGGTTTCTTGCCGAGCAAGTCTCCCAAGCTTTTCACTAAAATTAGTAAAGCTCGTATTTTGGAACTTTTCCTATAGTTAACTATCCAAGTGCAAAGCTTAAAGAAAGAAAAAGAATTAAAATAAGACTTAGAGTTTCCAAAAGCTATAGAACTTATTTACTATAGCCATCAAGGCTAGTTTGAGCTAAAGGAAATTATCGAGTTGGAAAGTTTTAGGCAAAACACTAGATATGGAGTTTTATAATATAATACTAGCTGGAAAATATTTTTGATTAATTTTGATCACAGCTACTCGAGTTCGCAAGGTCGATACAACTTCCACAGCTCCGATTCCGTTTCGAAGTCATAATATGGATCAAAATATGGCAAAAATCACATAGCAGATTACTAGGGCTTCGTCAATCATTAGCCCTAGCTTTCAACAAGTGCATCTCTGAATAAAATAAAATGATCAACCAAGGCTTCATCAATCATTAGCACTTGGTCTCAGCAAGCCCATCATAAGCAAATAAAAATAAAAGTAAAGCCTCCAAGACATTCCAGCAATTAAGATACTTTAGATCAAATTTTTCCTCTGGTTTAAACATGGTGTTAGGTACTCAAATCCAGCATGTAAACACTTAGCTAGTTATTAAAAATTTCCACTTCAAAATTAGATTCATTCGGCAACTAAAATCATCCAGAAAAATCCAGAAATTTTGTTCATCAGCCACGGATGTACATGCATGAAGAGATGTTCTGTTTTCATTTTATTTTCTGGGTTAAAACATGCTTTTCAACTCCCAACTTCCTCATGCAATTACTTAGCAAAACAATGCACATTTCCAGATCAGGAGTTGAAATTAAACCATGATTACAAACCCCAAAATTTCCAGGTTAAACCTCACGGCTTTTCAAGGAAAATGTCCAGCAGCTCGTTAGTTCTTAAATCAAATTTTTCCTCGGCTCATTCAGAGATTCAAATGTTCAAATTCAACATACAACTACTTAACTAACTGACTGACATTTTTGGTTCAAGAATTAAATTCGAACAACAGCAAGAGTCATCAAATTAAATTCCAGCTAGCCTCGGTTGTAATCTGCACAGAAACTGATTGCATTTTTCTTTTTGTTTTCTGTTCTAACTCAACCAATTAATTACATGCGTAGCTTAATCATCTTGTAATTTACTAGTTAGTCATGGTTAGAGGCTTAAAACAGCAAGATTATTCCACATGGAACTATATTATTCAAAACAACTCTCGGCAGAAATTTTCTTCATCGAAACAGAATTTTCCTAAGCTCCTTAGTTCATCATCCAATTTTTTCTTCAGTTAAAACCTTGTATTTTGCCCTTAATTCTCACATGCATAATTACTGAGTTAATTAACTATCAATCCAGACCAGAAATCAGTTCGGCAACAGCAATATACATTCATAACTCCAGAATTTTGTGCAACTTCTACTCGGTGAGCTTGCATGTGAAGAATTCTGTTTCATTTTTATTTTCCAGAGTAATCCAGGCTAATTAATTTCAGGCGTGACTTTATCATCTTGTTTTCAGGTGATTAATACACAAATACAAACATTGATCATCCCACAAATAACGAATTAAAGCTACAACATTCCAGCTCAAGCTCACGGCAGAACCATATTTTTTTTCCTTCCAATTTCTGGTAGCTTAACATCAAATTATCACATAGCTAGTTACATCATCCGAGCTTAAAGACCTCACATGCAAGTCCAAAGCATTGCTTATACTACCTCTGGTTAACCATTTTCAGTCCAGAAATTACCTCACTGGAATCTCACTCACACGACAAAGTGCTGAAGTCAGTCCCTCTCTCTCGGCTCTTGTCCTCTCGCACAGGTATGTTGGTTCTGGTTTGGGTTGTAGCGGTTGCAACTGGTGGTGGTGGAGACTGGATGGCAACCGGCTGATCTTGGAGAATGCAGAAGGAAGTTTGCTCACGGTTTCTCCTCCTCTCCTCCCTCTTCGATGCTCGCGGACAGAACCAGAAATGGAATTGCAGCTCTCAGCTTCCTCCCTCACTCTCGGCTATATGATGCAGCTCATCCTTTCTCTCACTCTCGGTCGATGATAACAAGGTGAAGGTGGAGTGTTTGGGAGGTTCAAGTGTGCAGGTGGTGAAGATGAGCATTGGCCGAATGGAGAGGTGAGTGATCATGGTGTCCGAGGGAGTGCTTGGCGTTGCGTGGAATGGTTATGGCCGTGGGGTGATTATGGTGAAATTGTGAAGGGTAGTTTAGTCTTTTCACTTCTCCTCCTATTATCCACTTAAGACCTTAGTTCTAACTTAGCTCCAAAAATTATCCCCAAGTGTGATTTGAACGCCTAATGATTCGCTAATCTTGCAAGGCTTTGATTATCGGAATTTTTTTTTCTTCGTCTTAAGTATGGTTAGAATACTTGTATTGTTTTTATCTAGAATTTATCGGTTGCAAAATAATATTAAGGTTTCTATCTGCACTTAACCTTATTCGAAATTAAAATTAGCTATTGAAAATTAAAGAATTATTTTTAAGGAGTAAACTTAATATAACTCAAGAATTATTAACTTAGTGAAGCAAAGCTAAGTGCTTTAATAGTTAGCACCGTTATATTATTTTGCACATAGAAGTTATTTTTAATTTACTTATTTAAAATAAATGAAATAATGTTATAGATTAGAAGAAGAACTACGAATAAAATATGCACTAGTATATAAAAGCGAGTGAAAGTAATACTAGAAAAGATTAAGGAATACGGATGCTAGATAAAGGTGAAATTGAAGTATGCATTGGTATTTATCTGCAAAATTCAAGGTTCTCACAACCTAAGGCCATTAGTTTGTAGAGCTCGCACTAAGGCCATTAGTTCCTTATCATAGGTTGAGTAGTTTAGAGCAGCTCCATTCAACTTCTCGCTAAAGTAGGCAACTGGGCGGCCCTCTTGAAGTAAAACAGCGCCAATACCTATACCAGAAGCATCACACTCTACTTCAAAAGCTTTGTCAAAATTAGGTAAACTAAGAACAGGTGCATGTGTGAGCTTGTGTTTAAGTAATTGGAAAGACTTAGCTTGTTCCTCTCCCCAATGAAATTGCACATCTTTCTTGACAATTGACGTAAGTGGGGCAGCAATTGTGCTAAAATCCTTGACAAAACGCCTATAGAAGCTTGCCAAGCCATGGAAACTTCTCACCTCACTTACAGTGGTAGGGGTTGGCCATTCACTAATAGCCTTCACCTTGTCTTGATCAACATGAATTCCCTGCTCACTTACAACATAGCCTAGGAAAACCAATTGATTTGTGCCAAAGGTACACTTCTTAAGGTTAGCGTAGAGGCTCGCCTTGCGAAGTGCATCTAGGACCATTTGTAAATGCACAACATGCTCATCTAGACTCTTACTATAGATCAAAATGTCATCAAAGTAAACGACCACAAATTTACCAATGAAAGAACGTAAAACATGATTCATGAGTCTCATAAAAGTACTTGGTGCATTGGTTAGCCCAAAAGGCATGACCAACCACTCAAAAAGTCCATGTTTTGTCTTAAATGCGGTTTTCCATTCATCTCCTTCTTTCATGCGAATTTGATGGTAACCACTTTTCAAATCAATCTTAGTAAAAATGATTGCACCATGTAATTCATCAAGCATGTCATCCAAACGAGGTATGGGATGGCGGTACTTTACCGTGATGGCATTAATTGCCCTACAATCAGTGCACATTCTTCATCCTCCATCTTTCTTTGGAACAAGTAGAACTGGTACAGCACAAGGGCTTAGACTCTCTTTAATCCAACCCTTACTAAGCAACTCCTCCACTTGTCGTTGTTGCTCCTTGGTTTCCTCAGGATTGGTCCTATATGGTGCCTTGTTTGGAAGGGAAGATCCAGGAATGAAATCAATTTGATGTTCAATTCCCCTTAATGGAGGCAATCCATTAGGTATATCCTCAGGAAAGACGTCTTGATACTCCTGTAAGAGGTTAGTAATAACACTAGGCAAAGAAACATCAAGAGCATTAGTGAGTAAGGATTCCTTGCCAAATAAAATAAATAAAACCTGATTAGAATGCAAGGCCTGTCTCACATCTTTCACCTTGGCAAGCATGTTGGGTTTTCTCTCCTGTGTGGGCTCTAAGGCCGAATGAGAGTGATCCAACTTGCTTGAAGAAGGGTCGGTCGTCACTAATTTCTTAGCTTTGGCGTTGTCCTTCTTGGTGGTAGTATGCAAGTCATACTCTTTTTGTAGACTAACTTGATCCTCATGCACTTGTTGAGGTGTAAGAGGTGCAAGTGTAATCTTTTTACAATTATGTATGAAAGAGTATTTGTTCAAGAAACCATCAAAAGTGACTCTTTTGTCAAATTGCCAAGGACGCCCTAAGAGTATATGTGCAGCTTGCATTGGTACTACATCACACATAACATCATCTTCATACCTACCAATGCGAAAAGTAACCAAAACTTGTTTATGAACACGTACCTCTCCACTGTTGTTTAACCACTGAAGCTTGTAGGGACGGGGGTGCTCACTAGTTGGCAAGTTTAGTTTCTCCACCATCAATGCACTAGCAACATTAGTGCAACTTTCGGGGTCAATCACCAAGCTGCATACCTTGTTGGTCACATGGCACCTAGTGTAAAAGATGTTGTCACGTTGAAGCTCATCTTTACTAGCTTGAGTAGCTAGTGCTCTCCTTGCTACCAATCCAACTTTGTCTTGAGTTGGAACTTCCTCTATCTCATCTTCCTCTTCAACCAAGGAAGGCATGTCTTTGTACTCCTCCTCTTCATCATCAGTGACAATGTCTCCATTTGGTAGGACAAGCATGGTCCTTGGATTTGGACATTGGCTTGCAATGTGCCCAACTCCTTGACACCTCCAACATTTGGTGTCACGATGCCTAGGTTTTGAAGTTTCCATTGTTGATTTTGAAACAACCTTGGAGTCTGTTTTTGGAAAAGGTGGCCGTGAGCTGGTCCCTTGGTCTTGCTTCGGCTTTGGAGTGTTCCAAACGTTCAGACCTCTCTCCTCCCTTCTGGGCTGGAATGGTCGAGTAAATGGTTGCGGATTAGGGTTATAATTTCTGGTGGTACCCCTCCACTTGAGCCTTTGCTCAATCTTGATAGCCTTTTCCACCATATCTTCTATCTCCACATAGTATTGAAGCTCAAGTTGATCAGCTATTTCAACCCTCAGACCACTGAGAAATCTTGCCATTGTAGCCTCTCGATCTTCTTGAATATCAGCTCTCAACATGGAGATTTCCATGTCCTTGTAGTAGTCCTCAACTGAGCATTGACCTTGTGTCAAGGTTTGAAGTTTTTGGTACAAGTCTCTATGGTAGTGACTTGGTACAAATCGCTTCTTCATCAGTCTCTTGAGCTCAGTCCAAGTGGTTATAGCTGGTTCTCCACACCTTCTCCTGCTTGTAGCCACTTGTTCCCACCAAACTATGGCATAGTCGGTGAATTCTACTCCGGCAAGTCTCAATTTTTGTGCATCGGTGTAGTCATTACAATCGAATACTAGCTCCACTCGACTTTCCCATTCAAGGTATGTATCCGGATCAGATTTGCCTTGGAATGGAGGAATCTTCATCTTAATCCCTTTGATCGCATCACCAATGGCTTGTCCCCTACCACTTTGGGGTCCCCTTCCACTTTAGGCTCCCCTCTGAGTACCTCACCTGGATATACCCGTAAACCTTCCACCTCTAGCTCCACGACTGATTTTAGGGGGGTGTGTTTCAATCACTCTGTGCCGGCCCTTGACTTCCACCAGGCGCACCTCTTCGTTTGGCATGAAAATTCCTTACTTGTGCCCTGGTGATTTCTATTCTCCGAGCCTTTTCCAAAACTTCCGTAAAAGTGTTGATTTGGGCTGCCGCCAAAGCTTCCTGTAATTCTACATCAAGACCCTGCACAAACCTCCTTATCCTCCTTTGCTTCGTAACAATCAATTCAGGAGCAAATTTGGAGAGTTTCGTGAACTGAGTCTCATACTCGGCTACACTTGAGGTGCCCTGACAAAGCTTAGTAAAATTGTTCTCTCTCTTCTCCTGGACGATAGGTTGGAGATCTTTCTCGTTAAATTCTCTCACGAAATTTAACAAAGTCCATGCGGTTCCTTCTCTCTCCCACTTAGCTCGAACTACGTTTCACCAGGCCCTGGTTGAACCCTCAAACTGGAAGGTAGCAAACTGCACATGTCTCTCCTCTGCATAGTTTAAAGCAGCGAAGATATTGATCATTGTTTCTAACCATCTCTCCGCTACCTCAGGGTCCGGTCCTCCCAAGAACTTAGGAGGAGAGAACTTTTGGAATTTCTCTAGGGCCCTATCTTGCCCCATATCAGGATCCCTAGGCTGATTCACAGGGGTTTGACCCTGTTGCTCTACCAGACGGACAAAGATATTAGTCATTTATTGAATTGCCGTCGCTACCTGATCCCCCCTTCCGCTCGGGGTCCAGGTTGCGGTTCAGCACTTTCACCTCTTTTCTTTCTCGGTTCTTGCACCGGTTCCTGTGCCTGTCTACCCCCATGCCCAGGATTAGAGTCATGTCCTCGAATAGCTCCCTGATCTTGATTTCTTCTACCTTCCATGATTATATAAATATAAATAAATAAGGTATGGCTCAAATTAAACATTTCCAAATCATAGAGCAGAGGCAATAAAACACATTCAATTACATACATAGTAAAATAAGTCACATAATAAGTTAGAAAGTACTGTACATGTCAACCTAGTCAAGTCAAAGGCTTATACCAGCCAAGGGACATAGAACAAAACAAACCCTATTTACATTCACCTTAACACGTCAAATTCAAAAACAAAAGGGAACGTGTCATCCCACTATGTCCCTCTATCTCACAAAATCACTCAAGCTCTAAACGAGAAATCAAGGCGGATGCTGACCCAACCGACTCCGTAGGTGCAACCGGATCCTCTTCAGGATCCTCTTCGGGGTCCTTCCCGGTTCCTCCTCAGGATCACCAGGGACCGCCTGCCCTTGACCCTCCTCGGCCAAATCCTGAACCACATCATCTACTAGAGCCCCGCACTCGGCCAGAATACGGTCGGTCCGATCTCCCACATCTCCAACTACCCGCACAAGGCGACCAGTAGTCGCCTGAGCCTGCTCCCTGAAGGCATTAGTCCGTTCTTGCTTCTCCAGAACCGAAACCTCAAGCTCTCGGATCCTGGCACTGTGCACTCGGAGGGCTGCCTAGAGACGCTCTATCTCCGTCTGGCACCTTCGATTGGCACTACCCAACCGTTTCCGCTCATCGTCCACGGCAAGTACCACCCTATCAGAGTAGGAGTATGTCTTCCAGCAGTCGCAACGCCAAATCTTACGCGCCGGAGACCACCGACACACGGGCCCACCGGGACTCTCCTGGTAAGTAAGTACACGACATACAGGCCCCTCAAGGTGCACCTGGTCGGTAGGTACGGGCTGATATGGCCCGGCACCCCCAGCAGCATTTTTCCTCTCTATAGCCTACATTACAAGTAACATTGTAAGAATAAACAAGTTAGACATATATATCGAGGCTACAGGCCTATTCTCAAGTGTAAAACCCTATCCTATCATAACCAACCTATAACCAAGGAATAATAGGTATAAATAACTCAATCTACCCAGATCAATTCAAACCTAGGTTCTGATACCACCTGTGACGACCCCACTCCCCCTAGGGCGTACCCTAGGGTTTAGCGAGTCACCTGCCCAACTCTCGCCAGGACTCACTCACTCGTAACTCGAGAAATTAACTTACATCCATAGAAAATAAATAATACAACAATTCAAACTTATTAAGTACATTGATGCACAACCCAAATACAAAGTTTTTATACACCAAAATACTATAAAGTGGTTACAATTCAAATACAATCAACCCTAGTCGGGTGCTAGCGTGAGTACAGTTACAAAATTCAAAAACTACTAGACTACGATAGTCTTTACAACTCTCACGCCTTGCTCGTACTCCTGTAAGCAAAACAAAACTAATAGAGTGAGCTAAAACTCAATGATGTTTCAAATAACAAATTGACCATTAATGAACAGCGAATATACCATAAAAGTGCAATAGCGAACAATGAACCAACATTTCACATTCAGTATTTCACGTAAAAGGGTACAGTTCCACCATAGTTTGATCATGTAGTAGTTGACACTCCGTCAACTTTCAGATAAAGTAACTAGTCCAATAGTACACCACTTAACTCCAATTTCCGTCCACCAACCAAACCCCTTACCGAGCCCGAACTCCAAGATAAACACTGGTGGTAATACTCAAGTATACCGATTAGTCAAGGAGATAACACTCCACTCGACATCACTAACTATCTAGGGTTCGTTATCTAATCGACCAAGCCCTTGCCGGCTCGACTCGACTAGCTAGCCACGGAGTTTTTGGAATTCCAAACAAGATATAATTCATGTGCATGTATATCAATTCAACTGAAATCAATGACCAAGAACAATCACATTAGGGCAAGTACGATAAGGTACACGCTTGCCCTATCAATCTACTCATATATCAGGTAATCACATTGTTCAAGTATTAAACGCAAGTGTCTAGTGCAATCAGGTATTTGGAAGCACTCACCAAAAATGTAGTGCTTTTAATGATCACGTCCAGGTAGTACTCCTGATTTGGAGTCCAAATCTGCGATAAAATAGCGTTTAAGAGCTTTAAAAATCAACTAAAGTTCGAAACTTAGACGTTTCGTTTGAACAAGAATCAAGTAATTGAAATTCATTTGGAAAATATTATTAAAAATCTTGCTCGCTATTCAAACTGTGAAACTTGGTAGCAATTATACTTTGAAATACCATTGGAGTCGAATAAATGAAGAAAACGTATTTCTATTAGTCGTAAATTTCATTTTTTTCCAAGGGTACAAGTTTCGGCCGAATTCTAACTTATAAGCCTCTATTACAGAAGACTTGAATACCTTAGATGATTCAAGTTAGTTTCATCCTCAACCCTTACTCAAGCCACGAGTACATCTACCTAATCCTCGAGTGCAAATTTGGGCAGCACGCCCATTGTATTTACCTATTTTTCAGCCATTTATGGCTTCATTATTTTCCTCAATCAGCCTCAAAGTCACACACAGATAATCTCATCACAATAGCCGTTCAATAAATTCAATGTCATTCAATTACAAAACCAAGCTAGAAAAGTGACCGGAAATAAGGTTTAAGACAAAGAACAAAATGACAGGTTTGACGTCTTTTAGCGTATTGGTCACAACCGAAACTACACCTATCGGATTGGGGTAAAATTTATACCGTTTCGAAGCTAAGACAAAGGGTTACAAATTTTAGGAAGAGAACTCAGCCTGGTTCACAGTTTATCCAGGTCAAATTTGCATATTACAGAACCAGAATTTCACTATCAAGCTGGTTAACAGCACTGGGTTCAACTAACAATAACTCAGGCTACAAAAGTCCGATTGAGGCGTTTTCAGATGGGTTGGAAAGCTAAAACATAGGAATACAACTTTCATGTTTTGGCCAAATGCTAATTTGATACAGATCAAGGTGAAAAAAATGAAGCCAGAATAATGAAATGTCAAACTGTCCGCAAAACTCTACCTATGGCAGTCAAGGGTATTTTTGTCATTTCACATGTTACAGTGCTCGGATTGAGGTAAAATTTTACAGGCAACTATAAATTATCATTTCCTACAACTTTCATGTTTTAAGCTAAGCCCAATTCAACCTCTATCATGGCCGAATGAAACTGACCAGAACAGGGTAGTACAAAAACTTAAAACTGGAATTAATGCATTCAAGTGATAATCTTCTTATTCATGTATAAAACCACTACTACCACTCCCTATCTAAACTTATTCACATCATATTCTATCTAAACAATAAGTAATACAACTAACCAATTCAAAATCCTAACTCACAAATCCATCATAATCATCAAAATAACTTAACTAGCTATCGTAAGCCAAGAATACAAGTTGCTACATAACTTAAGCAATATTAAGGGGAAGGAATAAGATGGACAGCCATGATACCTCATTAAAATGCTTGCAAGAGAAATCCACCACCTCTCCTTGTAGAACTTTTAGCACCCTCAGCTTCTCAAGTGCTCAAAGAAAGGATTAATCGGTTTAGATTCTTGATTTTTCACTCAAATGAGCTAAACCCTAAAGATTGAATGAAGTTTTCTTCTCTTGTTTTTTCTCCCTCAAGGTTCGGCTGGAATGGAAGAAATGAAGAACAAATGAAGTGATTTTTTGTGATAAATATGAAAGAAATTGGTTGGTCAACAACCTTGGGATGTTCGCCACTTGTCACCACAAGATTAACTTTCAAATTTTTTTCTTTTCCCTTGGTTTTGTAGTCAAGAATTTCGGCCATAAAGAGCTGATTAAGGGCTGATATTTTGGCTCTAATAGCAATGAGATTATGTTAATGAAGTGGTAGTCAAGTGGTGTGTTCAAACGGTAGTGAACGATACCTGTCGGTTCAAGCCGATTTTCCCTAAATCGCGTGTACTAGGGTTTTAACTTATTATTCACTAACTTATTATTATCACATCCAATCACACACTTAATATCATCTAAAACTCACTCTTAATCACTAAATTTGATACATACTCCGTACCGAATAATCACACTACGAAAAGGTGTAAAAATCCTAATTTACGATAACTTGAAAACGAAAAGAAAAACCCTCGATTCTATGTTTATTTACACTTATTGTGGGGTAAATGAGTAGTAAGGCTATTATAAAGTAATAAATTCCAAATAAAAGAGGATTTTAAGAAAAATATAGGAGATTTTACTAGTCCTCACATATTGTGGTTCATAAATTCACATAAAGAGCTTACAATTGAAGCAGATCAAGCTTGTTTCCTTTGAGTTATTTTTACCTTAGTTGCATCGTTTATATTGGAATAATGTGTGCTAGCTTGCATGTAAGTTGTGTCGCGCCCCATTTTTAAATGAAAAAATTAGCTTGTTTATGAAAATGAATTTTTTATTCAATTTTTGAGTAAAAAATGTGTTTTTGATTGTTAGAAAATAAATAAAGAAAATGGGCCCAAATGGAACTGAAAAATGCGATGATTTTGGCCCAAAATAATTGTTCAAAAAGGGTTTTAATAATAAAAAGTAGCAGTCGCCACTTGATATTCAGTTAAGGAGTACCAAGTCACCTAAAATGAATTTTGAATAAAAAAGTTGAAAAACCCTTTTTAAATGACTCCAAATTTTCGAAAATCAAATAAAAGTGTTCGTGAGTCACATTTGAAAAAAGGGAAGGCAAGGATAAAATCCAAGGCACCCTTTCAACCTTGCCAAAGCTAGTTGCGTGATTTAGTAAAAAAAAATTTTATTTTAACTTAATAATTTATCATATTTTTTATGTCACTATATGGATGCAAAACCTAAACTTAGGAGAATATCGGGGGGTCGGAATATCTCTTCAAATCTTAATTTGTGCAAATCGCATTAATTACGACGTCTAAAAATGACTCCTTAAAGAGTTCACGAATATGCAAAAATATGAAATTCAAAGAAAAGAAAAGAAAATTATACAAATATATAAATATACATGACCTAAGGAAATGCATCATAACGGATGCGGGGAACTAAGATTCGTGACTAGATTTTCCTTTTAATAGAGGGAATACGAGTGTGCTAAGGCTAGAGAGCCAAACTTGTCCATATCCCAAACTCGTCCATATCCCATATTCGAGGGGTTTTTCTCCTATCTAATCATGCAAATATACTAGCGTAGTTCTAATTCTTAAATGGAATGCAAATCTAATGTCATGTGTCGCACATGGGGATAAGGAATATATATAAGGGAAATATGGAATAAGGGATATACATATAAGGGAAATGTCATGCAAAATGGTAAAAACCCTAAAAAGTAGAAAATATACATAAAATGTCATGGTTTGCCATACAATCATGATCTAACGCGCGGATGTTTTCTAAGCTGTCTAGCGTTGGACTAGTCCATGTCTATAAGTTCTCACTAGCGTTGGACTAGCGAGAAAACGGGAAATAGGGCCACAACTAGTGTTAGACTAGTGTGGAGTCTGCAAAAGGGCCACAACTAGCGTTAGACTAGTGTGGTGACGTCGCACATTGATTATAACTAAACCAATCATATAAAACGTAATAAAAGCAAGTAAACACATAAATTCACATAAGACGCATAGCACATAATCATGATATCTAGATGCAAATTCCTAGGAAAGCGAGTAACACGTATAACACATAAGCATGCAAAACACACAAAGCAAATAAAGCAAATAGAAACCTAACTATTACATTTGGGGCCCTAACTACAATCTAAGGGGAGAAGGAATAAAATAAATAAATAAATCCCTAACTATTACATATTCTATCTAAATACATATCTTGAACCCCCTAACTATTACAATTTGGCATTAAATGTCTCTTAAATAATCAAACATTAAATTAAAATAAATATACTAAATCGAAACAATTAAAGTAAATAAATGAAATAAAACATTCAAAAAGGCATGCAATTAAGCACATAAAGTCACATAGGGGCACATAGGGTCAAGTAAAAATCAAAATAAAGAGTACAGTGTACCTCCCTTGAATTGGTGACCTAATGAAATGGAACTTTTCTTATTTACCCTCCAAAACAAATTAAAAGGTCAAGGCATCACTTTAATTAACAAATAATCACATGAAATGAAAATAAACACTAAATTGAATCAATTAAAGTATTTACATAAAAATAAACAACCCATGTTCAAGAAATCAAAACAAACAAGGACCTAATTGAAACAATTAAAAAAGTTTTAGGAATCAAATACCTATTATTATTACAAATATTGGGGTCTAAAATGAAATAAATTAAAATTAAGGGCTTAAATGAAGCCTATCAAAACAAATCATGAAATTCACAAAAATAAATCAAAACCTTCTCATCAAACCCCAAACAAAACATATTACCAAATTTGAGCCATTTTTACAAAAATTCAAATCAAAACCATAAATCTATCAAAAATTGTTAAACCTTCAAATTGCATCCTAAATTTACAAAATTCTATTTAAAAATCACATTAAGACATACCAAAGAAAGTTAACATTTTAAAAGGATAAAATTTGATTATTTTTTCAATTTTATGGGCCATAGTGGCATTATAGGGAACGTGAGGGGGTAAAGTGCAATTTTGAGAAAATCCCATGCAAGCTTACGAAGAACAGTTTTCTTCTTCAGCAACAATGCTTCTGCAATTTTTACTTCCGCAACCTTCTTCCTTATTCTACCAGGTAGATTAAATGCAAAACTCAAGCAAAACTCCCTAGTTTATCAATCTAAAATCAACAAAGCTTCAACCCATTCAATTAACATCATCCGAACACGATCATCTATCCCCAGAAAATCCAATCACAGCAGCTAGACATAAATCCAAACCAAGAAGACAAACAAGATACTAGGAAAAGAACCCACAACCCATGGATTTAAACACACAAAAAAAGAAAAAACGCATGCAAAGCTGGAAATTTTTGTTCGTCCCGCAACACTTTGTTTTCGGCTTCAGCATATGCAAAAAAACAGCCATGAACATCCAATGAAACATGCAAACCTGTCAACTAATCCCACAAAAACTCAACCCAACAAAACCATGCAATGACACACGATCAAGGATTCAAAATCCCTCCTCCCCAACAGATTCGCAAAGAAAGGAAGACATCTTTTGTTGCTTCTGCTGGGTTCTTGAATGCTGGGTTCAATTTTCTGGTGGGTTCTTGAATATAATCCAAACACAACTAGTAGCTCAACCAATAAAACTTGGATCAAAACAATGAGATTACCAAGTATTCTTTCCATTTTTCAACATAAAACTCTTTGAGTTAAACACAAAAAATTGAGAACAAAGCATGCAAATCTAGTTCGAAGGAGCTTTCTTATTCGACCGTCTGCAACTTTGCAACGAAACATTTCAGGTCAGACGCAGGTAACAAAACCCCAAACAAACAGCAATCTTTCAAGCCATCCAAAAGGCTATCATACCATACGGAGAGAAAACAGATCCTAAACAGATTCTAGCAACTAAAATGACAAGAAAGGCTGGACTGGAAAATATCACTTCAACGAGACTTCACCAAGACTAGAAATCATCACTTCAGCCGGCATTGGACTGACTGGAGTTTTTTTTTCCTTTTCACCCCATACGTACAAACACACACTAAACCATTGCAAGACAGCAAAACAGAAGCGACTCCAACATCTCTTGGCTTCGTTCCCCCCCTTTCCCCCAACTAGTGAACTCAAAGGTTCTAGCTAGCTTTGGACTGGCCAGAGTCCTCTTAATCGCATACAAAAAAAAATGCAAAAGATTTGCTCTTTCGGTTCAAGATTGTCATTTGGGCAGTTTATCAAACAAAAGATGAGCATGAAAAATTTCACCGATTCCTTACTCAAAATGAGGTTGCGACTAGCCTCAAAAATTATTAGAAACAAAAGGGACTCCAATCCAGTCAACACATACAGCATTTATGTCCGAAATCGGGGATAATCAACAGGAAAATTGCCATAAGCTAAGTCAAGGAATTCATCTTTGAAAGCTTCAAAATCTGAACAGAAATTTAAAGAAAAAGATAACTTACAGTGCTTTCTCTCTCGGTGAAGCTCGCAGGTGACGATGGTGGAGTGAAATGGTGAAAGCTTCGGTGAAAAGCCGCAGCTCCAGTTGCTGCTTTGTCTCTTGAAGAATGGCAACCGATTCCTCTCTTCCTCCCTCTTACTCTCTATCTCACTCTCTCGGTCTCTTCCGAAGCTCTCTCCCAAGTTCCAGGCTTTTCTCCCTTTTTCGTGCTCTGTTTTCTTCCCCCCTTTTGGTTCCCAGATTTTTCAGTTTCAGTCCCCTCCCTCAATTTCCTGTTGTTGCCTTTTCTTTCTTCCTTCTCCCTCACCCTTTCTCTCTCACAACCTTCCAGAATCTCCCTCGGTTCCTCTCTTGCTTTTTCCTCTACCCCGCAACTTCCACTCCTAATCTCTCTCGGTTTCCTCCTTTCTCCAGCCCGTAGCTCTCTAGTTTTTCCCCTCCAGCCACCACCCCATTCTCTTCTTGTTGTCCTCTCCTAATGGATGCGTTTTCATCCATTTATATGGTACCAAAATCCCCAAAACCCTTGGAGCAACGATTGGGATGAAGCTGCATTTTTTGTGCCCTTTTGAGCCGTTTGATGCTCTTATTTCCAGAATATTCTTGACATCTTCTGGTGAGTGAGGTGGCATTGTGTACTGGTAATCTTGGAGAAAAAGAAAATGAAGAAAAATCCCATTTGTTGCTTCTCATTTCCAGCTGCGAAAATCTGGTAACGAAGAGGATGATGAATAGTGCGTTGTTTGCACGCGTGCGAGGATCTGTTCCTTTTTTTTTCAAAGTTAATTTAGGTAAACAAACAAAATTAATTCCTAATTGAAGTTACTTTGCCAAATTTTCATTTATTTTAAAGAAATTAAATCTAAGAGGATTAAAAACACTTTTTTGAATTTTATGAGGATTTTCCTTTTCAAAATTTTAATGCAAAAATATCTTAAAAATTAAAATTATGAACCTAATTTATGAAAATAAGCAAAGATGAATACCAATTATCATTTAATCAATAAAATAAAATAAAACAAGAATAATAATAATAAATAGAGATAAAATTGAATTAAATAAAAATCAAAATTTTGGTGTCTACAAGTTGGATCCATTTAGTTGCTTATTTCTTAGAGTCATTTGAACCTTTTAGTTAGGAGAATAAATTTGGCCAACTTTTGCTTTAAGTTGGGCCTTAATAAGTTCATTAATTGGTTAGTTAAGTAGTGTAATCTTTGTGAGAATCCGAAAATTTCTTTTATTTTCGTGCATACAATTTCTATACCTTTCTTTATTATCTTAATTTTTGAGAGATTATTATAAGGGAATTAAGTTGGTAAGACATTTTTTTTCCGGTACAAGTTAGTCTATGTGACGTTAGTAGTGTATATTGGACGTGGGACCCACTAGTGCGATAAAATTTTGATGACTAGGGGCGTTGTATTAGGAAATATTATTTTTACAAGGTGCTCGGGGATAATTAGAGGTTAGCTAGGTAAATTAACCATTGGTAGCCAAAAGGATGAAAATGCACCCTAGTTCGCCATTTGTCACGAAACCAATGGATGGTGGACTTTAATCAAGACCTTCTTACTTCTTCTAAATACAAAAATTTGACTAAAATTCTCTTTTATTTTGATTCAATTACTTTATGATAGCTATACTACTCATTTACCTCTCCAATTGTTGAAATAAAGAATAGAATTAAGAGTTTTCCCTTTCCTTTCATCGTTAGGATAAACTAGGGTTTGTACGTTTTTTGGTAGTGTGATTAATCGGTACGGAGTGTGTATTAAATTGGATGGTTAAGAGTGAGTTTTAAATAAGAAAAGTGTGTGATTGGAAGTAATAATAATAAATTAGTGAATTGTAAGTGAAAACCCTAGTACGTGCGAGTTAAGGAAAAACGGTGTGAACCGAAGTGTATCGTTCGCTACCGATTGAATACACCACTTGACCACCACCTTATTACCTTAATCCTCTTGTTATTATTTCATAAACATCAGTCCTTAATTATCCTAGAGAGAGCCGAAATTATTGACCAAAAAGAAAGAAAATTAAAGATTTAATCTTGAGGTGACAAGTGGTGACCATCCAATGGTTGTTTGACCAACCAATTTCCATCATTTTTATCACCGAATTCATTTCATTTTCTCTTCATTTCTGCACATTTCAGCCGAGCTTGAGGAGAGAAGAAACCAAGTGAGATAACTCCAACTTCCATCTTGAATCATCTTAGTTTGAGAGAAATCACCCAACCCAAACCAATTAAACTTTCATTTTAGTACTTAGGAAGCTTTGTGTGATAAAAGTTGTGGAAGAAAAGGGTGTGGTTCTCACCTACAAGCACTTTTTGGAAGGTATCATGACTGTCTTTCCTTTTTCTCTGCTTTAATCTTGTTTAAGTTTGGATAGAATCTTATATTCTTGGCTTGAGATGGTTAATCTGTTAGTTTGGATGATATGTTGGATTGTTGAACTAGGGTTTGAGATTTTCAGTGTGTTTATTGTTGTTTACATAGTATATGATGTGGAGGAGCTTGGATAGGGACTTGGGTAGTGATTTAAGACATCGATGTGATTAGTAAGCATTGAATCATCAAATTTTCAGCTTTAGAGAGGAATCTGTCCTGCTTCTGATCTGTTTAATTTGTCCATGTTAAAGGCTGAATCAGGCCTAGATCAAAACATGAAAGTTGTAGGGAATAGATTTATATAGCTTCCTGTAAAATTTCAGCTCAATCAGACCACTGTAGCATGTAAAATAACAAAATTACCCCTGACTGCCAAATGCATTGTTTCGGGGACAGTTTCTGTTTTCTCTGAGATTGCATATTTTGACCTTGAAAATGAATGAATTGGCTGTCGATGTCTTCATAAGATTTGTAATTCTATGTCTTAGCTTCGAAACGTTATAAAGTATACCCCAAACCGATAGGTGTAGATTTAGTTGTAATCGAAATGCTAAGAGACGTCAAACCTGGTATTTTGTTGTTTGTCCTTAAACTTGGTTTCCAGTCGCATTTACTAGTATTGTTTTGTAATTGAATGACATTAAGCCTAGTTGAAGGGCTATTGTGGTAACATTGCTTGTGTGTGACTTTGGGGCTGATTTGAGAAAAACAATGAAGACATAAATGGATGAAAAATAGCTAAATACAAAGGGCATGCTGCCCAAATTTTCACTCGAGGGCTAGTTGAATGTACTCGCGACTTGTGTAAAAGATTTTAGGGTTGTTCATGTTTTTAAAACCAACTGCTATCTTTTTACTCCAACGCCACATTGTTATTTCTTTGTACTAGTAGTTAACTTGACTAGGCACACGACTTGGAGTCAAGCCTCATTTATGCATTCCATTTCCTGGGTTTGTGGATGGGGAAACCATAATTGTTTTACCTTGGTTGTTGTTAGGACGTGACGGTGATCAAAGCCATCCTTTGGGAGAAAACTTTTAAAGTTATCTTTACTTGAACTGGTGAGTGTACCACTCCCCTGATTTGTTGTTTAACTGATTTATTTGTACTTGAAATCTGTGACTTGAATGACTATGAACTCTGTTTATTCTGAATGAGATGAGGGTGTACTTTATCACATTCGTTCTCTTACCTGTGTAATTGTTTACTGTGTGAATTTGAATCTGTTATCTGTGCCTGTTCTGACGTCGTTTGGAGGCTTGTATCCAACAACCCTTCTGTGACCTCTGAGCTCAAATCCTGTGGCTAGTTACTCGAGTCGAGCCGGCAAGGGCCTGGCCGATTAGATAATGAGCCACGGTAGTCTGTTTCTGAAACATTTTTGGGTATTGAAGACTCTGGATTTCCGGTATACTCGAATATTACCACCGCTGTTCCTCTTGAGGCGTTCGGGCCCGGCAAGGGGTATGTTCAGTGGACGGAATTTGATGTCAAGTGGGGTCTACGGTCATGTTTGTTTCTTCAAACATTGATGGAGCGTCAACGAATTGGGATCAAGTACTGCAATAGGAATTTTGGCTCCTGAGAGCCACCCGTATCATTTCTCTTTGAGATGTTTGTTCATTTCCTTATTTGGTATGCATATGTGACTGATTGAAAGTGAAATTCCATGATTCTTGACTGCTAATACTTTTGGTACCTCATTGAGTATAAACTCACCCCTTTCCCGTTACCTTTTGTTTTCCTTTCAGGGAACAACATTTTTGATCCGTGACTTTGAAGAAGGGAGTAGAGCGAGTTATAGTTATGTTTTTTATTAAGTTCCTCTGTATTAGTAAACCCTAATTTGTGCTGGATACATTAGGGATATCCGATCTTGTATTGCTAGTTGATATGTTGAAGTTTTCAATGCATGTATATAACTGTTTAAACATGTCTCTTCGGTTTATGTGGCTGAAATAGTACATTTTTATGGTTCTGATGAACTTTCTTGTATCCGTTTGGGGAAATCGAGCGAGTGCGAAACTTGAACGAGGAAGGAAAAAATTTGACCGGATTCTGATCTGGCCGCAGTCCTTTGCACTTTTCGTTGGAGCGTTTACTCATTTCGTTTAGGGTATTGTCATTTCCAATAGTTCGTATTCTCAAAGTTCTTTTGCAAGTCATGTAGGGTTTACGTATGTTTCGGATCCGTAGTCCTGGCGAGAGTTGGGCAGGCGATCCACCGACCCTTTGGTTCGCCTTAGAGGAAGGTGGGGCCGTCACAATCTTGGTACATTTGGTTTTGTAATTTGGCTATAAATAGCCAACCTTTAGAAGCATAATGCATGGCTTTGAGAATAATTCAGCAATTAGTTTCTTGAGTGAAACAATTCTTTGGCTTGTGAAAGCTATTTTTGAATATCTTAAGAGTAGTGCCTAACGTACTCATCAACTTATAAATTAAGTAGTCAATTTGATTGTGGTGTCATCTGCCAATGTATACGTTCTTGTGCGGTCCAAGTTCGATTAGATTTTTGCTGGTCAAACATTGATACTATCCAATTCTTGATCCTGTGGCTTGTGTGTTACGGATTACGATAGGGTGTAAAATGTATCAATACATGAATCTAACATGTGAATAGAGGTACAATTTAGCATTGAACTAGTAAGGAAATAGGGAAATGTCACAACTAACATTGGACTAATGTGGTAATGGCGTACATTTAATAGTTATATAATTATAATAAGGGAATAAAGTATGAATTAAAACAGGTAAACACAGCAATAGAGCACGTAACAAATAAGCATAATATCTAGATGCAAATCATAATAAAAACATGTGAACTCGCAAGCACATAGGAGCATGTGAGACACACAAACTCTATCTATTATATTTGAGAACCTAACTATAATTTAAAGGGAAAATGATGAAAATAAACCAATCTATTACATATGGGGTCCTAGCTACAATCTAGCAAGGGAGAACAAAAAAAGAAGAACCTAACAATTTTATTTAATTAAATAACTACAACTTGATAAAAATTAGAGTAAAACAAACAAGCATTTTTAAATCAAATTCAGACTAAGTAGGTAATGTAATGGCAAACTACGAAACTAAAACCACTTAGAGCACATAGACATGTAATAGCACATAACTGAATGTAAAAGCAAGAAGGGAATCTCCCTTTAAAATGTTAGTTCAAGGTTTTCCTATTTAGAGCTCACAACATCAATAAAGGGGTAAAAGTACTGCTATCATATCATGGTTATAAAAAAAACTCGAACCTAATTGAAGCTATTTAGTTGGAATAATCATATAAGACACATAAAAATAGATAAGAATGCATAATTGTGGAACAAAATAGGAATCAATAAAATCCAACTACCATATATATGTGTGTATGTGTGTACCATATTTAAGAGTATGTCCCAAATAATTCAAAAGAAATAAGCCATGGATTCTGTCATGGCACTTATCTTCCTTTAGCTTTAATGCCCTCTTCATCTGCAGTACGTGTTCAATCAGTTCAATTCACCTTCACAAACAACTACCCCTATACAATATGGCAAGGAACCCTATCTGGTGGAAGGGTAGCACAACTGCCCACAACTGGATTCGAATCACTCTCCAAGTCATCACTCTCTATAGAAGTACCAACTGTGATGACCCCATCTCACCCTAGGATGAACCCTAGGGTTTAGGCCTGACTCTCGTCAAGATTCACTCACTCACATTAACTTTAAAGATAACATTAATTTAGATTAACTACTAACAATCCATTCACACTTACATATCCTCAGCCAAAACAAGAGTTATCTTAACTATATCAATTAATATGTACATTCCTCAAAATAATAAGTCTGCATAACTTTACTTCAAATACAAAAGATTCACCAACGTAGAATTCCAAGTTTCGAACTTGTACTACTGGTTTCTCACATACCCGTTTTCCACTCCTGTAAGGAAAACAACTATAAGGGTTGAGCTGATACCCAATGAGGTTCCAAGTGAACCCATCCATCCCAAAATAATCATAACAATCACAAATCAATCATAAAGCATGATATACATATATATATATATATATATATATATCAATTAGCAATCTAAAACAAGTAACACGTTCAATGCGAAAGGATACGGTACTAATACAGGCTATAGAGGTGACTCCTGTCCGATTCTAGACGTAGCACTTACTCTTGTTCAGTGATTCAGTGTCATTTCCTAAGTAACAGTACCCAACATTCTCCTTCCAGTGTTCGATGATTACCTCTCGGTGGGGACTATCGTCCTACTCGACCGAGCCTGTTACTGACTCAAATAGGCCGACCGTCGATGGGGTTTGGGCCCAAAACGGTCATGCACAGTTAACAGTAGCAGTTAAACAATTGATGGTTCGAAAAGTAAGTAGGTCGAATGCGATAAAGTACACACTTGCCTTTTATCAGTGAATAATAATAGCAATTTAAGTTGAAAACTCAAACGATTACACTTAGCAATCCATCAATTCACCAAGCAATAAGCCACAACCATACTTGAACATTTAATCATGAATACATACAAGGACCACTCACCCAATCAAGTGGACAGTCATGCCTCGGTTTCAGGGTTTCCTTCTAGCTCACCACCGACTCTTGAGATATGTCCAAGCTACAATTACTCGACCTTTCGACAAAACTAACTTTCTTTCCAAAACTACTAAATTATATTAGTCAAAATAAGTGAAATAACACATAACTCTAGTTTTAAAAATGGGTTATCAAACATTGAGGTAAAAAGGTATACAGTTGTTGCAACCAAATTCTTGAAAATAAGATCGGAAAGCTTGCCCTCACTCTCAATTTCTTTTGACAGAAATTTGTCATCAAGATTACTTCAAATTTTCTCCAAAAACCAGTGAATTTATTCATGCATGTCCTGATTAGAAAATTAAGAGTTCAATAAACCAATATGTGCAAGTTTGCAGTCAATGTTTTAGTGTCAAATCTGGAAAGAAAATGGTGATTATGGTGACATTCGGGCTCCAAGCAGAAATTCCAGCATTACCACTCCAATTCCCTTATAACTTTTGGAATTTAGCACACCAAAATTTGACAAATAACTTTTAACAAAGTATCTCATTTGAATGTATAGTAAAATAGCAACAAAATTTTGAATTACGGGCTGAAGTTTAGCCATGGTTCAAGGCTAGAAGTTTCCTCCAAAACAGGTTACATGCAAGTGGATTTCTAATCCAAAACTCAACTTTCTTTCATGGTTCAGGCATAAATCATACAATATATCATGACCTATAAAGCATGAATTTCCTTTAAAAACTTAGGAAAAAATGGAAGCCACAAGCTGGAAAAACACAGCTTCACCCTATGGTTCAGACAAGAAAGTTTCTAGCAAGTCTCTCTTCACTTTTCTCACCAAAACAGCACTCCACTTACTCACTTTCAACCATAAATCACCCAATAATAGGCTTGTAACATGACATAAGGTATTAATCGGGCATTCTAGCAAAATTCAGCAAAGAAATTTGCATCTAAGAGCTCAAAACTCAAGCCTCTTCCACGGTTCCAAAGCTGGAAAAATTTCCAGCAAGAAGGCAATTTGCCAAATGAACTTTCCTCCAACAAAACTCTTTATTTTTTCACTCAAACCCAACATGCATGTAAAGATTAGTGAGTTATAAAATATATTGAACAAAAACCTGAAATTTTACAGCCAAAAGTCATAAAGAAACTGGAAAAATTCTTTCTCTCCCTCACTCAGCCAGTAAAGCAAGATTTCCAGCAGTTCCTTCAAACTGTTTCCATCTAAGTTATCAACTTCCTACTAAATTCAAAGGTAAACATACTGCATATATCATGCAAAGCAAGAATAAGACATATATCATACATTCCTAGTAAAATCTTCTCCACAATTTCGAATGAAAAGCTGTGAAACAAGATTGTCCATAACATGCTTAACGCACGGCTTCAACCTGGAAATTTCAGCAGCCACAAGCTCACACGCATTCTATATTTTCACCAACATTCATCTATGAAAAGCGATTCAAGGATTTTCTAGCAACTTGCAGCAAAATAAGAGCCAAAATCTGGAAAAAAAAAAAAAAAAAAAAAAGTCATCTCTAGTTCGGTCCAAGCTGGGAAATTTCCAGCAATGAAACAAGTTTCTACTACCAGTTTCTACTTCAATCCAACCTCAAACCAAACATGCATCCAAATCCCTCTAAAGTATATAGAAAGGCTGAAGTTTCTAGCCATTTTACCTTATTTTTCTGCTACAACTCAATCTGGAGGTTAGCTCACCTTCCTACTTTCTCCTTGGCTGGAAATGGAGGCAAGGCAAAGTGTTTCTCTCAGCTGCAAATGGAGACAAGGCACTCTGGTTTCTCTCGGCTGAAGTGTAGCAAGACAAGGAGATTCTCTCAACTCTTTCTCTCTAGTTTCTCTCAGCTGGAGTGGAGGCAAACAACAGAAATTTTCTCAGCTCTCCCTCAAGTTCTCTCGGCTGGAAATGAAGCAAGACAAGGAATTAATTCTCTCAACTCTCTCTCAAGTGCTCTCGGATGGAATGGAGGATGATATGAGAAAATTCCTTTTTGGTCACTAAATTATTTTTGACAAGAGAAAACTTTCTCTAGTTTCTCTCAATTCTCAATTTGGTCACTAAATTCCTTTTTTCCCTCTAATTTTGGAATTGTTTGTGTTATTTTAATTTTTTTGCTACTCGTTGGGCTATTATTCTCTGAGTTTTGAGAATTCCAATAAACACTATTTTTGACTGTGGCAGTTTTACAGTTTATGGACTAAAGTGTCACAATTTGCAGTTTAGGAATCAAAGTAAAAATTTAAGGATAATTGAGGAATGCAAACTAGAACCAACTCATCTTATTAGTATGCCCCAAATTTAGTATGACGCAGATAGCCCCAACAATCTGAAGATCTGCATACATTACAATTAGTATATTGTTACCTACGCTTGTCATTCGCTCTTATAATGAGGGTATTGTAGGAAAGAAAACAACATTAATAGTCAATTCAGGTTCATATAGGAAAATGAATAGGGATCTAGATCCTCTGTTGTCGAAGTACTTCAAAGAACGATTTAGCGTGCTAGATGGGGAGTTGTGAAATTCAGTAGAGGAGATCGAATGCATGACACAAATTTTAATGTATCAAAAAAAGTTGTTCTGTTTTTGCATCTTCTTGTATTAGTGTCTACATTTATTACGTTAGCGTCTATATCCGTTGTTCTTATGTCTACACTGCACATACTATCACCAGAAGCCCCTGATCCAATGAACAGAAAAAGAAGGGAATTGTAAACGGTAAAAGCATAGCGAGTAGTGATGTACTTAAAACCTCGTTTATGAGAACCAAGAAGAGCAATTTCTAAGGTGTCACTCAAGTTGGGTTGAATTTTCAGCAAACCTGCTTGTGAACGAGGGACGGAAGGTCATCATTAGTAATCTGCTTTGTGAAGTTGGCCAGTTTTCAGGTTCTACAGTAATCTTTAACTATAACAGCGTCTAATAAATTGTTGGAATCAAACACCAGAAAGTGAGAACAAATTTACAGAGAAGATAACTACCTCATAACAGGAAAAGCTCAATTCAAAAGATGGCATTGCAATCCTTTAATTCAAGATAATTCATGTATGATTACATTGCTAACAGCAATCATATCAATCCTTTCCTCTTACATAACAAACAGCTAAAACTTCTATGCTGTTGTAAGTGAAAAACAATGGTCACTTTTCATGGATGCATTAGCTGCACCTATCGTCTATAATACATATAGAATGGAGTTATTACATCCAATATAGGTAAAAAAAGAATTACAATGATCGCAGTCCTCTCATTGCAGACCAAATGACCCCCAAGGAGAGAATGCAAAATACAGCCGAAACTTTTCTTAGTATCAGAGATTTTACTTTCACCTTCCTCGCGGATTTACTAGTTGAGAGAAAACAGCACTAGTTGCCGCATCATCAGCATCATCATCAGTCCCAGAATTCACCCCTTCAATCATACTTGTACTGTTGTCAAAATGTTCAAGAGGTGTCAAAGGAATACCAGTAATATGATTTGTACTATTATCTTCCGACTCCAGCAGAGCTGAAGAGGTCTCCTCAAGCTGGAGAGCATATTCTAAATTCCACAACACATCCCCCATTGAAGGCCTGTCAACACCATGCTCTGCCAGGCACTTTTCTGCTGTCTCACCAAACTTCTTCAGAGAAGCTGGATTAACCTTCCCTGCAAGATTTGAATCCATTATCTGATCCAACATGCCCTTCTTTTGCCACGTCATTGCCCACTCTGCAATATTTACTTGCTCTCTTGGAAGAACAGGATTAAGAGCAGGCCTTGTACAGAGCACTTCCATCAGAACAACGCCAAATGAATACACATCAGACTTCTCCGTGAGTTGCTGCCTCCTAAAGTATTCAGGATCGAGATATCCAAAGCTACCCTTCACAGCAGTGCTAACATGTGTCTGATCAAGAGCAGGCCCAGTTTTAGAAAGACCAAAATCAGCAACTTTTGCAACGAAGTTCTCATCCAAGAGTATGTTTGTTGTTTTCACATCACGGTGGATGATACTTTGAGCTGCACCAGTATGGAGATAATGAAGTCCCCTAGCAGCACCAATACAAATCTCAAGGCGCTGCTTCCATGAGAGAGGTGGAAGATCTGTTCCATAAAGATGACTTCTTAGAGGTCCATTCGCCATGTACTCATAAACCAGTATCATTTCAGACCTTTCATCACAATAACCAATAAGAGACACAAGATGGCGATGCCGAAGCTTGGATAACATTTCAATCTCAGTTCTAAACTCTGCAATACCTTGTTCAGATCTTGAATTTCCCCTTTTGACAGCCACTCTAGTCCCATCTTCCAGTGTTCCCTTGTAGACTCTTCCAAATCCACCAACACCAAGAAGCAAGCTCTCATCAAATTTGTTTGTTGCATCCATTATCTCTTGGAAACTGAAGAACCGGCCATTGGAAGAAGCAAGTGAGATGCAGCTTGCTGTTCCACTCTTTTGGGAGGTAGTAGACATTTTTGTCACAGTCAATGAGTTTCCATATAAATGCAGAGGAAGCCAGGGGTGAGCCTGGTGAGTTGTCTTTGATCTGCGGGCTAACAAACAGCAATAGCACAATCCTATAATTGCCATCGCCGCAAAACCTCCAACAACAGCTCCAACTATGATTCCTGTCTTGCTCTTTCTGGAAGGCGAAACAAGGAGGGTTTCAACAGATGATTCGCCGTTCAAGCTTCTCGCTTCGTTGCTAATCTTCATGATTTCCAAACCATTCATGATTGCATTATAGGACTCAGCACTTCTGTCTGGACCAACACTAACCATCAGTGTGCCTGAGCCATTTGATGAGTTGGCGACAAAATCTCTATAGTACGGAACATCCAAGTCGCCAGCTAGGTTAGACAAATCCAGACTCCCAGATGCCAAATCAGTATTTATGAATATGTTGAATACAAGTGTGTTCATAGAGGTGCTCACTATATCACAAAAATGTAACCTGATTAAGTACATAAAAGTCGGATCAACTTTGAAGACCCATGTGATATTGAAGTTGTCATCGGGTACATTTGCATCTCCCATACTCTCAGCAGTAGAATAAACGAAATTTGGGGCCACTTCAGGTGTGACTGCAGTCTTGTACATTATGCTTGTGGTGCTAACTGACACATTCACGGCAGAGCTGTTGACATGGAGGTACTTCACATCATTTTCCCAAGTTCTCCCCAGGGTGTCATTCTGAGGAGTGATCAGAGGACCACCCATATTTAGACGATAAATAGTTTCCAATGCACGTCCAGAAAGGCCATTAAATGGGCCAGTTGGAGATACACCCTGTGCCTGATCAGAAATCAATATATCCGGGAGAGACACAACTTCAATTGCATTAACAAAAGCAACTGAATTGTTTGAAGGAATGAAAGTGAGCATCAAGATGTCTGATGTTACATTAACTGTATACTCCTTATATAAGTAAGAACCATTATAGCTCTTGAAACTGAAGTTGTTCAAAAGCACAAAATTTTCTGTTACGACAGTAAATGTAGCAGATGTTAAATTGTTGCCCGGGATGGGGTAAAAGTACAGACGGATCCAATGCCGGCCTTCTTGCTTAATATCAAACTTATATGAACTACGACTGGGGAAAATTCTAGCTGACAGGTAGACTGGAAAAGCGGCACCACTAGAATTGGAGTTTGCAACAATAGAGTTCCCCTGACCTTTCACAGCAACTGAAGATCGAACTGAATCAGGAACATAAGTCTGACCAAAAAAGGTGACGTTTTGGGAAGATCCACAGGCAAGCAAGTAGTTATCAGTTGGAGTAAATGAGGCATAGAATCCATGATTCATCGATACAAATACAACCAAAAGTATCCACATTCTAACTCCCACAGTTAGCATCTTTAACACCCCTAAGTCCTGCAAAAGTACCCAAACTAACCAAAATTCCCCACAAAATTCTAAAACTCAGCAAAACATGAGCTGAGACACCAAATTGAGAGACAAACAATTATCTCAAACAGCCACAATATCCCAACTACCACAAGCTAATGCCAAGATCTATCCAGAAATTCCTTTTCCCCACAAATATCACTAACTACCAACTAAAGAAACCTACTTTAAACAAGAACATGTCAGAAAAATATATTCTTGGTTCAGAAATGGAGCATAGTCCAGCAGAATTACAAGTGTTTGAACAAGATATAGAAGAATGAAGTTGAAAACTGTTGTCACTAACCTGACCCGACTAACAGAACCAAGAATAGCTTTGAAGAGTGAAATGCAGGCATGAAGCAGAAAGCAGACAGCCCAGCAAAGATGACCACAATGCCACCATTAAAATGAAATCCCAGAGGTTGGAGCCTTTTAGAGCAAATTGCAACAGCTCTTTCCAGGCTGTTGATTAGGCTGTCATTTTACACCGAGGAAAGAGCAAAAGAACTGGACCCACAACTAAAAGATTGGAAAAATAAAACTTGTGAAATAAATAAAACGAAAGTTGGTCACCATGAGTAATTCAAAATTTTTTCTACAATTTGCACTTAAAAGAAATTCAAAGGGTAATCAATCACTCCTTTGTCTCGATGGGCAGTTTTTACTTACCAGTTGTATAACTCAGTTGGTTTTTCCTTTTTTTTTTTTACCTATAACCTAATCTATCTTAATATAAAGATGGAGGAGCCGATGAGAGTAAAAACTTCATCGGAGAAAGTCGTTAAAAGCAGTCACATATAATGATAATTTGGTGGGAGGTAAGAATTGAACTTTGACCTTCCAACACACCACCAGACCAAAGGTTGGTGAGTTGCATTTGTCCTTTTTAATAGAGTTAGATTATATAGATAGGATAATTAATTACTCTTTATTTTTAACATAATAAACAAATAAGTAAAGAATACATGTAACAAGTATCAAAAAAAAGAACTTTTCACTATAAAATTGGGGTTCAAATCTATATTAGTTGTAAATACGTGCATTCATACGATTGATTGAATGCAATTTTTTTGAATGTAATTTTGATGTAATTATAAGTGTCCATAGAATACCTGTACGAACAACCGAACGATTATACCAATCTATTTTTATATATTTTGTGTAGACGAGAAATGGTAGACTAGGAATTATCTGCACGTACAAATGTCCTGCGAAAATAGTTTATCATTTTTTTTCTTGCACTAATATGGGGATTATGGAATATTGTATATATGTTGCTGTGCTGGGCCAATGGATCCCTCGGCCCCATTTTTACGCGGCTTTGGGGTGCACAAGTGTACTAGCGGAGCTTCGGCCGGTGACCTCTCTGACACGTAGTAACAGTCCATTTGACGGAGCTCACAGTCATGTTTTAGTGATATTTTGAAAAGGAAAAAAAAAAGAAAAAAAAAGGGATACGAACATTCAAAACTTATGAGAAGGGGGTATGTTTTAAAAAATTTATAAAAGAAGTATGGATTGTTGTTTCTTAAATTCTGAAAAAATAATTTAGTGCAAGCAAATTTATGAAATTATGAAATTACTACTTTAAGAAAATTTATAAAATTACTCTTATGTGCACATATTACTACACATATGTGCACGTATATCATAAATGTATTTTCGACTTTACATATATGTAAGTATATTTACTTAAACGCACACGTTCAGATTTATACTTATATATACCATAGTATATAGTCAGTTAAAGTACATTTTTTATTCAAATATTGTGCACATTATTAAGAGAATGATTTAGTCATTTAGTCATATATTTTTTAGTTATTTTAATTCGTAGATTGTAACCCATAATTCATACACAAATTTTACACCCTTCTTATGAATTTTAAATCTTCCTATTCCCATTTTACAAAATTTTTCCTAATGTTTATGTAAAATCAATTTTTTTCTTTAATTAGGGACTCTAGTATTGTCAAATTTATGCAATACAAAAAAGAAAAAAAATACTCCATAATTTATATTCAACTTTTTAAGATATGAGATGTGATTTCTCTAAAATTACTTCACAAGTATATAGTCATTTTTCATGGTTAGTCTGCTAAGTAAGAGATGGATATCTTAGAAATTAAAGTTGATTTCAAAGTAATCAGTTTGAAGATTTTATTTTGTTTTCTTTTCATTCTGGAGTTACTAGATAAATTGTGATGATTTTTTTTATAGAAAAAAAAGGGTAAAAAAAGAATAAATCAAGTGGCTGTTTTTAAAAAATTAATTGTCCTTCTAAGTAAACACAAACAACAGAACAAGTGATGTATAACTTGTAGATTTCATAATTCTTGACAACAAGAAATATTGAATTATACTCAACTAACATGCATAAATTCTACTTATGAGAGCAAGAAAATGAGAATGAGGAAAGACAAAAGAACAAAAAACAAGTGATGTATGGTCCAAAAATGACAAGCATTTGCATTGCCATATTCTTCAAAAATTAATTGAATCTATCTAATAGTCCCATCATCAAATGTTTTCTATAGTGCAATTTGAAATCTTCGTTAATTTCACATCATTCCGGCTGGCTCAACAGCCGGCGCCAGAGGGACGTCAACGAATAACAGCACCTTCACCGACCGTTATGTGTGACGTCACGTTTTGACAAAATTCAACCATTTTTAAATTAACCGCCGCACTTAGGCACATGGCCCCGAAGCACTGGTGTCCCCATCTGCTTTCTCTTTTTATAATAATGTTTCCCTACAAAACGGTCACTTTAAACAATCTCTGTCTGTCCAGTTATTTTCGACTTTATTTATTTTAGAAAATATTCATCAACCAAAACGAAAATCAGTAGTGAACACAAATGTTGCAGGCTGCTCAAAAAAAAAAAAAAAACCAGAAATGTTTACCAATTTCATGGCTAATTTGAAAGAAATACTCCAATCATAATAGTTTAATTTCCTTAGAATATTGTCTGCTCATAATATTAATTATTCGTGCACTTTCTTTAAGCATTATCCCTTCGTTTACTTTTTCATTTTTCTTTAATTTTTTAACAGAAAAGGGGTATGATTTAAGGAATTGAAAGGAAAAGGGGAATTTGAACCTAAAATTTCTAAAATTTAGGTGTCAATTTTAATCATTAAACTAAGACCTCATTAGCTCCTTTGTTTAGTTTCTTGCTTTTAGTTTTGAAAAGTGAGGATGTAAGTCACTTCACACCTTTATTATGTTCACCCAAATAATAAATTGAAAAATGAGGATGAAGCCACCTCACACCTTTATGTTCACCCAAATAATAACCAGATCCCACCTCATCTCATTTTACCGATGATTGATGGAAGGTAATTGAAGATATCGACATAGAAAATAAAAGCCACTGACCATTTGGTCCAGTGGTCATCACCCTCTTTGGTGGTGCTGGAGGCCACAATATGTGGCTGGTCTTAGTTGACCATCTCCCCTGCCCCTTTCCCCTAGATTAGGCTAGTTTAGGTTATAGGACATCTATCGTTGACAAAAAAAAAAAAAAAAAAAAAGACATAGAAAATAAAATATAAAAAATGATTAAAAATTATGTTAATGATAAAAAGTTCACTGTGCACTTTTTTGGCATCTTGTCATTTCCATCTAGAATTAGTAGGTGCTGATGTACACAATTATTATCTCCATATAAACTCAAATTATCCTTCTACACATATAACATACACATAAATTTGCATGTTTAAATGATTATATATGCTAACCTTTTACGTAAGATTTAATCTCTCTACACATATAAAATTCACTCACCTTTATACGTAAGAGTAATCTTTCTACACATATAACATACATGTAAATTTGCACATTTAAATGATTATATACGCTGACCTTATAGGTAACATTAATCTTTCTATTCAAGTGAAAAACCAATTGTCCCTTGGTTTTGTTTTCCATTAAAAGGCAAGTAAATCTAATTTGGCTCTAGTAAAACTACATGCCTTTCCAAGCCAAACAAGATTTTTATTATTCGATACTAAAAGTCAAAGAGAGATTTATATGCCCTAATATTGGTTATGATTAACAGAAACATGACGCTAACAAGCAACAGAAATCATGTGTTGTTTTTTCCAGTTTGCCAACTGTATCCTTCTCAAAGCATGATTAACAATGCGAAATAGAATAAAACAGTTTTGTTAGCTTCATTTTTGAAAGAATACTAATAATCAAATCCTTAATTTCTTGCAGTATAAAGTACGTATTCAACTAACATGTTTACCCTTTTCAAAAGTTTGTTTGCAGTACATAACTTTTCCTCAGAAATTGGAGGCCTCTAAAGAATTATCTTTTAAGATTAATTTCTCTCACACTATCGATTTCATTTTTTTTTTTTTATAGAAATAGGTTTGGATGCATGACAATAGTCAATATAAGAGTTCAAATTTCTGTTTTAGCACATCTGGTATGCATTCAAACTTAATCATGTAATAAATTTTCTACAATGATACCGTACAAAGTATTCATAAATACTTTCGATTGTAAAATGCTTCCAAAGAACATTATTGATATTTAATCTTGTTTATTTCATTTTTACCTACATATATGGCTCATTTCATTTACACAATTCAGATAACCTTTAGAAAAAAAAAACTTTTATTATTGAAACAACCAGTCTAATCACTTTGGGAATTCGGTGCCAAACAAAGCAAGATGGTACAAATTTGTGCTAAATTCTTTTGAGTGTCTTGTGTCTGATAATACATATGATTAGTAGTGACAAGAAAGTGACAAGTAAGAATGATAGCGTGCAGACCAGGACAAGATTTGAACGTAGAAGAAGGTTCAATGGATGCACCGGCAATCACGCTATTGCCCGTTAATCTATCTAACAAATCCCGAGCGGCGTGTTCTAAATTTTTCTGTCCTTTGACATCTTGCTTTTGTATTTGACAATTAGGGCAAATTTGATTTCATTCTACAAGATTTTTTTCTGCTAGAGAGATTCTTTTTGACAGGTACACAGAGTATAAGATTATAATAAAGAATTTTTCTAACGAGCGACCATGCTCACTCGTTCACATATGTAAAATTCATATAACCTATCTTATATATATATATATTAATAATTATTATTCTCTCTTAAATTTATATAATGTTCTTGTTTAATGAAAATCCACAATAGCGGGATGAATACAAAAAATTGTATTTGAACAACATTAAAAGTTATGTTTAACCACAACTATCACACCTGCATGACAATCTATGTTGAACCTAATCTGATTCTAAACCTTCAAAAGCTAATAAGCCGCAACCAAATTCAAGCCCAACCCCTACTAATTCTAAACAAACCCTTTAGTACTCCAAGCTCAACCTCTCAAAACTCCATCTTAACCATTCAAATCCAAGCCCAAGTGCTGCAGGTAAATCTGAATCTTTGTAGAATATAAACCCAAATGTTGTCCCTCCCATTTCTAACCCATCTAAGCAATTTCTTCCCAAATCACCTTCTGATAACAATCCCCGCCCAATTAGGCAGCCTATGTTCCCGCATGTCAATCCAGCGCATCTACACAGGAATTATTTCTCATTGATGCAACATTGGCACAGCAGTGAAAGTACCCTGACATTGAACGAATGCGATGCGCTTTGTTGCAATTGCTGTTTAGCATAAAAAAAGTAAGCTTAGCCGAAAGCCTTTGATCATAAAAGCTCAGAGTTCTAATTCAAGTATTCCTCTTGTTGGTCGTAAAACAAAATGAAGTGACCAGAATCCAAATTCAAAGGATATAGACATGGTGAATATTGCTATTGCCAAAAAGTCTAAGAGTGCAAAGTTGGTATCTATTTCTCTTTCAAAGGATGTAGCAGTGGAGACTGGTTCAGTCCTGCTGAGAGCCATGAATGCCTTAAGTTGGAAGTGTTGAGGGTTGAAAAACTCTCGGACAGTTCAAGAGCTCCGGAGTTTTATCCTAAGAGAGAATCTTTCAATTATTTTTCTGTTAGAAACAAAATGCAATAGCCAATGTGTGGACAAACTAAAATTGTAGCTTGGATGGTATGGCTTTGGAGAAAGTGCTCAAGGAAACTGTGGTTGCTTAGCTCTCTTTCGGAGGAAAGATTTGGATATCTCCCTCAATTGTTACTCATCTAGCTTCATTGATGTCACAGTGAATTCTATTGGTCTCTCCCGGCACTCAACTGGTTTTTACTAACACCTTGAAACTTCAAAAAGAAAATTATCACGGGATATTCTTTGCAAGCTTTCAACTATGTCTCGACTTCCGTGGGTATACTTTGGAGATTACAATGAAGTTCTAAATTAGCAAGAATTTCAAAATACTGGATCAAGACCAAATTGGTAGATAACAAATTTCAGACAGGTATTATCAAATTGCAACCTTTATGACATGAGTATTCAGGTTTTTCATATGCTTGGTGTCATAATAAAACAAGTTCAGGTACGGTTAGAGCTTGATTAAACCCAGCATGTGCAAGCCAGGAATTTATTATTTTATTGGGATATTTTCAGAAACCTCCTTCGAGGTTTCTAACAATTTCACCTAGTACCTTAAGGTTTTCAATATTCGTTTATGTACCTTGACCCTCTAAAATGACCATAATAACCTTAACATGTTAATATTTTTTATGCAATCAAACAATATGCTCCTAATCTTGTGCATAGGAATGCACCACACAATTAAACATTTAATGGAAACAAAAACAAGATTCACTCATAAAATAACTAGTTATGTCCTAAATACAATTCTAACATATTATAAATTAATTTTTGTTTTGCTCGGAGAATTTGAAGATGAATAGAAGAAAATATAAACTGAAGGTTTTAAAAGGACAAGGCATGTGTTGATACTCCAACATTTGAGATATAGATGTTATATTAATATAGTTCATGAATTTTTTGAGTTTAACAGTACTAATTTTTTTCCCTCTTTTGTAACTTAGATTAAGGTTTTAGAATTTAGGAATTGGTGGTAGTGGTCGTCATGGTGATAATGGTACTAATTTGACATGTAGGAATATGAAAGATTTAAGCTAGTAGAAATGAAGGTTGAAAGTGGCATTGAGATTTTGTGCATATTTCATATTTTTTTAAGAATTTTATAAGAAGGTAAAATGAATTTCACAATTTCATGAGGGTGGTTTGGGTTATTCATTCAAAATTTTGACCATTGAATAGTTTTTGTTACCAAAATGATAAACTCAAGGGACGTATGTGTAATTTTTAAAAACTTTTAGGAACTATGTGAAATTGTCAAAAACCTCAAGAGTGTTGTCCCTATTTTATTTCTATGAACAAGAGTGGTTTATGTTCATGCATTATCCATTGATCATATTCCGATTGTACTGAAAATTGTCTGATTCGACCGCTCTCCTAGGAATAGCAAAAGTAGAAGTAAGAAAATGCAGTTCATGTTTGAAGCTATGTGGGTTAAAGTTGAGGATTGTGAGGGGGTGATCAAAAAATTTTGGGAAGAAAAATTTGCAACAAATGCCTTTGATAATTTGCCAATTAAGGCAGAAGAATGTAGAACTGGTCTTTTACATTGGAGCGGGTTGAAGTTTGGCAATTTCAACAAAGCATATGACACTTTTGAGGAAACGGATTGTTCAACTTCTGCATTGGAGCCGATTGAAGTTTGGCAATTTCAACAAAAGCATCTAACACTTTGGGGAAACGGATTGTTCAACTCCAACAAGGGGTAATTACTGACTCCATCAAATATGAAATTGGGATTTTAACCAATTAACTGGAAAATCTTTTAGACCAGGAAAATCTGATGTGGAACAACATTAAAAGCAAGGCACTACTAGAGGAAGTTTTAGTTTTGTAACCCATCAATAGTATGTTAGAATATTTATGTGGCCTACATGACGACATATGATATTATCAAGATAACTCCCGTTAATTAGAAGGATAAATAACCATATGAATAAATATGAATAACTAATTACAGAATTCTAATGAGAATAGATAACTGGAGGAAGTAGGGAATCCCATATTCGTTGTATGTGGACGTATTATATGTGGTATTTTATCTGATAATTACAGTGACTATTAAGCTGTATCTTATCATAATAAAGTATCATATATCTAAAGTAATTAGAGTCTATCATAATTCTATGATGGGAGGGATTGTGACTCTATAAATACTCTAGGGCTCCTGGTCCATCTCACCACTCTCACATACGTTATTTTTACCCATCACTAAAATAACATAATAGGAGAGTAGGTGAGGGAAGACCAGGTAGGGAAGGTACCTTGTAATTAGAAGTCACATGGTTCTTCCACAAGGGTGTCGGACCTAGAAGCCGTATTAAATAATGGGCACTTGACATCGGTTAATTGTGGAGTCGCGACGATCATAAGGTATGTCTCAAATTATTATTTATGATTTACAAGTCTAAACTACGATCCTACTTTTATGTCTAACATGTGGTATCAGAGCATTGGGTTGATGTTTATGATATGTAAATCTATTATGTTAGTAATTTTATTCGGTTTGCATGAAATTTGATATGCAATTGATTGTGAACCTGTTTGTTTGTTTATTTCATTTATAATGACTTGGTCTAGAATTGAGGACCTATTTTTGTTTCTTTGGTCCTAAATGAAACTGCTTGAATTTGGCTCCTGTTTATAATTGGAGTAGCAGTTTTGGTGTTTTGTGTATTACACGTAACTTTTGCACCATTTTTCCAAGTTGAGACCAATCATACTTGAAGTTCTAGCACATGCTTATTTCAAGCCAATTTTTAATGGGTTGGTTTAGTATCATTACATTGATACTAATCAAATTTCCGTCTATGATACACTTGTGGACAAGCATCAGACATTGGATGATTGTTTTGAGCCTCTTGGCATAGGTTGTCTACATAATAATGATATACGGTCCCTAATTAATTTTTCCAAGTTTTGTGTGAAATCTTTGTGGGACTTTTCTAGTTAAGATTGGATTTCAGGTAACGGAGATTTTGTTGAGGACAAGGGTCCAGTAGAAAATGGTTTGAACTTGTCCACGTAGTAGGAGTCATATTTGATGATCAACCATTCCCGGCCTACCTTTATGAATAAATTAAATTAATGTGACTGGTTTAATTGCTTACTTGTTACTAGTACAATGATACTTGCATGCGTTATCACTAGAACAACTGGTTCCTGCGAACATCAAGTAGTTGTTCGGCAATAATTATATGGTATATCAACTACTACCCCTATGTTATAAAATTTGAGATTATTGTACGCACAAAGTAACAAGTATTATTGTGATTTCATGAAAGACCTATGTGATATGGAGCCCATGTTAAATTTGTACTAGGACAATTTGAGATTTTAGAATTCTCAATTATATTTGGTCAAATTTCAAATTAGTACAAATTAAACTAATATAGTTATATTCTTGGGCAGCCTAAGGTTAAATAATCTAGATAAACATGACGCTGATGATTAATTAGCTGTCACCAAAGTGACCTAATTATGATAAAGTTTATTAAATGGTTATTTATATGCATGTAAAATCATGGTTATAGAATTATAATTTGCCCAAACGTATTATATTCTATATTCATGAAGCAGTTGTTATATTACCCAAAGGTGTATAACTTCTCTGATGCAAGTGAATAATTGTCACTTACTTGTAAAATTGCCCAATTGAATGTAATATTTCTATTCTGATTTTATAAGTGAATAATTGTTCTCACTTATGGAGTGAATCGCTGGCATGTCGTTATTCAACCCAAAGGTAGGATATGATGATGCAATGGATTACTCACCTAATGTTCAATTGTTTAGTAAATCTATTAAGCAAGTTGGTTTGCTAGACATTAAATTAGGAAATTTTTCTATGCCCAAAGGCTAGAACTATTTCTTTAATTTTTTTAGCATATGACTTTAGATTTACTATTTTAATTAAAATTATAGTAAGACAAAATAGCATCCTTTCACCTTATACAAGTATTCTTATTTTTAACTTGTATTATATTCCAATAATTTGTAATTATTCTTTTATACTGGCCATATTATTTTGTTCTCTTGATTTTGGGTGCAAAATTAAATTAGCACACGTGAGTGTGAATCTCACTTTAATGTGTATGTGCTAATATAATGGTTGGATACAAGTAGTTAGAGCAATTGATATTATTAGTATGCTCATTAAATGTTGTATTCACATTAAGATGTATGGTTATTACCCTTAAAGTGATTAAAGTCAAAATTTCCATAAAGGTGGTTGTGGAATTATAGTATAATTTTGACTAAACACCCTTAAAACACCTTTTGTTTTGACTCTGAAATAGTGTAAATTAATTCTTGAAATTAAGGTGCAAGTTGCTGATTTATTTAAGGTAAATTCCCTGATTGATTTCTTGAGCATTTCATTTTAAATTCTCTTTTGAAGCTTTGAACTATTCAAAACTCTTTTATAATACACATTAAAGAAAATAAAATTATAATGTCCTATGTGCATAATTCTTGATAGATAGCATTGATAAAGAATATACAATGCTTAATTGACAAATTGACAAATTTTGAGTTATGTGTTTGTATTTAGAAACGAACATTTTTGGACATAACGAATAGCAGTTAGAATTTTTCTTACTCTTGTACAGTGAAATCTTGAAAGTATCATTGTATATGTTTTTAGTGTGTCCATCCATTATTGTCAAGAATTTCTTTTATATCATGGATTGAGTAGATATTTCAGCTTACGTGGGGATATATTATCAATACTTAAGGAAGCTGAAATAATAACATATAGATGTTTTAGCATATGTGGGAATGTGTAATCAATTCCTAAAGAAGCTATATGCACTAAAAAAAATGATAATTTTCATAGATTATACTGTCATATGTTCCAAAAGTGTTTTATATTAGAAATACTTGATTTTGAGAAAAAAAAAAGAATAAGTGATTTGACTCAAATAATGGAGTTGAAAGGTAAGGTGAATCATGCACGTTACCATTATGTTATAGAGATTAATTGTCTTTTAAGAGAAATTTCAAGTTTCAGCAGTTGTCTCTGCGTGACTATAGTTGAGAGATCACATAAAGAATATTCTATTATAAACCCACTAATTAAATTATTAAGGAAATAGTGGGAGTCAAGAAATTCTCAATTCTAGTAAACTTTCTAATATCTATGTTTATAAATTCAAGAGTTTATGTGTGTTTTTAGGCTTAAATGTTATATAGTTATTTTCACAACTACATTTAAGTTTGGTGTTACAATGGACGATGTTGTTTAACACTACCGGTAATGTATGGTCTATCAGGATTATTAAGATATATTAGTGGTGTTAAATGATATAATGATATACTTGTTTGTGACTTATTCAACTTAAAAGAGTACAATTGCAGTAAACCTCTTATAATGTTAATTAGAGTTTTTGCTGATATTGGTTGTGGTACTTGTAGTTCATTATGTTTGGAGCTACGTTAAAGTAGATGTGATTTATATATCTCTATAACATGTGCCTACCTTATGTTTGTCTAAAAGAGAATATGGCCTATTGATTAAAAGTGATAGAGAATTTTTATCTAAATCAAATTGATATCCCATTAATGATTTATTTTTCTAATATATTCTTCATATTGTTTTAAGAAGAATGGTATTAGTTAATCATTATACATTGAGATTAGTGGGAATAACGTGTATTTGGTCTGTACATAGATAAAAATTTATTCCATGTTTTGGGTAATAAGCAATTCTTATCTAAAATAAGTGAAGGATATAAATAATACCTTTCATGTATTTGGTATTAATAGAGATAGAAAATGAATGTTTTGAACTATCTCATCTAGCCTTCACTAAAGAGTCCTTTTAAGAATCTAGGATTGAAATATTGTTTATTATATTTTGAAATAATTGCAAGTTATATGGATGCTATAATACCATAATTAGGTATTCGTTGTTTGGCCTATATTTTGTCAATTTTGTACTATTGGTCATTCAACTTTGACACTTTTATTAAGGTGTATATAAGGAAAAGTGGGAGTTGAATAGAGTAAATTGATATAAAGTTAGAATATTAATGACGACATAACTGCAACTATTTGAGTTCGTTAGATTGAGTTATGATCATTAATGTTACAACTTAAGGATGCCGGTTAAGTTGTTGTTACGATCATATGACTCATAAAGAACTCATTAGCTTATTGTATAGTTGCTATTATATTTCTAACTATTTGTGAATAATTAAGTCATTATGTTTTGTTGAGACTTTTCACTATTGTATGCTTATAGAATGGTAAGTGCTTTAATGGATTTAAGCACATTAAAGTGAATTATGTATTATACTATTCTATAAAATACGTCAAATTTAAGGTGTCCATTTGAGCATATCCATTAATGAAATATTGGTACCAAAAGATTTTGCGAACATATAAGTTCGATGGGGTTTTGCTATTATTGATGTTTGGACATATAAGCGTAAAACATTAAATCCTGTTATTTGTGCACACTATCATGAGAATTATACACAAGATTAATATTTGGACCGTTAAATGGATATCAAAGTTGTTGTCCATTTCTTCCTCATTAGGTTTATCTACATTAAGTTGTTAGAATTGTGATACATGGAAGGAAATATATTCAAATTGATATATGACCGCCATGATTCATTCTAATAACAGTGTAGGATAAACATAATTAAATGTTGTGACCACTCTACTTTATTTATTTGATTCTGTACGGTTATTGTTTATGTGGTCATTTGTCCAAGTGGGAGAATGTTAGAATATTTATGTGGCCTACATGACTACATATGATATTATCAAGATAACTCCCGTTAATTAGAAGGATAAATAACCATATGAATAAATATGAATAACTAATTACAGAATTCTAATGAGAATAGATGACTGGAGGAAGTAGGGAGTCCCATATTCGTTGTATGTGGACGTATTATATGTGGTGTTTTATCTGATAATTACAGTAACTATTAAGCTGTATCTTATCATAATAAAGTATCATATATCTAAAGTAATTAGAGTCTATCACAATTCTATGATGGGAGGGATTGTGACTCTATAAATACTCGAGGGCTCCTGGTCCCTCTCACCACTTTGACATACGTTATTTTTACCCATCACTAAAATAACATAATAGGAGAGTAGGTTAGGGAAGACCAGGTAGGGAAGGTACCTTGTAATTAGAAGTCACATGGTTCTTCCACAAGGGTGTCGGACCTAGAAGCCGTATTAAATAATGGGCACTTGACATCGGTTAATTGTGGAGTCGCGACGATCATAAGGTATGTCTCAAATTACTATTTATGATTTACTAGTCTAAACTACGATCCTACTTTTATGTCTAACATAGTAGTCATAAAAGAGTTTAACCAGTTACAAAAACTTTTTGTGACCATATTGTGACGTATATATGAGAGTCATGGATTTAATAGTCATAAATTTTTTTGTGATTTGTATATGAAGGTCACATTATCAATTATGACTTGCAAGAATACCTTTTGTGACTTCTATTTTGAATGTAATAAAAAGGCAAAAAAATATAATTCATTTGTGACATGCAAATAATAGTCACAAAACATCTTTTGTGTCATGTTTTGTTTGTCACAAGTTCTATTGGGACCTGCTAATTAACCATTAAAGTGAGACCCAAAAGCCTTGTGACTATTGGGATTGCAAGTCACAAAACATCTTCTTTTGTTTTTTTCCCTTTTTTGAACCTATTTTTATTTATTTCTTTTGGAATGCACAAAACTAGAAAGAAATCCATCCAAAGCCTCATGTGATGGACAAATAAGAAAAAGACAAAATTTGTCTGCAACAAAATAAATGGCTGAGTATTAATGAATAAAAACATCCATTAGATAACATACTAATTGAGTCCTGTAATATTAGACTAATGTTCACCATATCAATTTCACACAAAATGCCTCAAGTCATAAGAAAACATTCTTAGAAAACTAGATTAAGTCACAAAGTGTCGCGCCCCACTTTTTGAATGGATGAAGTGTGGTGTGTGGTGTGAGTGTGTGTGTGATATACATGTGAACGT
Organism: Coffea eugenioides; assembly: GCF_003713205.1. Lineage (NCBI taxonomy): Eukaryota > Viridiplantae > Streptophyta > Magnoliopsida > Gentianales > Rubiaceae > Coffea > Coffea eugenioides. The sequence continues at coordinate 15,386,333 of NC_040039.1, forward strand.
GTGCGAAATGAAAAGTAAAAGGCCATGGGACTTAAGAATGCGACGATTTGGCCAAGTGAAGTTCAAAAAGGGTTTTTTTAATGAAAATGGAGTCGCCACTTGGTATCGAGTTAGGGTGTACCAAGTCACCCAAAAATGATTTTTTTGTTTTTGAATGAAAAAAGTAAATAAACCCTTTTAAAGAACTTTTTGGGTCTACGTAACCAAAAGAGGGATCGGGGGTCACATTTGACGAAGGGGAAGGCAAGGATAAAAATCCAAGGCACCCCTTCGACCTAGCCAAGGCTAGTTGCGTGACTTAAACCAATTTTCCTATTTTTTCTACCCAAGGTATGTATCGCGTGTTGGATATGTCTATATGAATGCAAAAACCTAGACCTAGGGGGACATGGGGGAAATTTCTCTTCAAAGGTTGAGTGATGCCAATCACATTAATTGTGAAGCCCAACAATGATCCTTTTGGAGAGGTCACACCTAAACCTAAATGACGTGAAAAATGAGTGGATGAATGCATGCCATGAAAAATGTGCGTTTGTGTAAAAAAAGTAATAAAAACAATAGTGTGAGTGGAAGTGTGCAAAGAAAATGTCCTTGAATGTATAAAATATACTCCAAGTGCTAGTGGGCAAAATGCATGTATGCAATTTAAAGAAAAGTGCGAAAGTGTCGGTGTGCAAATGAAGATGAAAGTACTCGTGTGCGAGTGAAGATAAAAGTGTTCGTGTGCAAGTGAAGATAAAAAAGTGTTTGTGTGCAAGTGAAAAAAAGTGTTCGTGTGCAAGTGAAAGTGATAAAAAGGTGCATGTGTGACAAAAGTGAAAGTGCAATGATAGAGTGGATTGAGAATGCATGAGCCTAGGGAATTCATGCATATTGGGTACGGGGAGACCTAAATCGTGACTCAATTTGCCCTTTGATAGAGGGGATACAAGCGTGCTAAGGCTTTAGAAAAAGCCACACTCGTCTATATCCCATATTTAAGGGAACTCTCCAGGCAAATGAACCCTATAACTAGTATGAGATGGAAAAATCCTAAAATGAGGGGAAAAGGGGTTCGAGGAGCATGCCAGATGATAAAACTAAGGGAAAATGCATGATATGTGGTGAACAGGCAAATAATGCATTAATGGAAAACAAAGGAAAAATCCTATTGGGTCTAGCGTTGGACTAGCCCTTTCTATGAATTCCTAATGAAATAATGAGCCACAACTAGCATTGGACTAGTGTGGTGACGTACATTCATCCATCACATTCATTCATAGCTATGGAAAGCGATTAGACATGCCAAACACCTATAGACACATAGCACATAACAATTAGCATGCTCGACTAGATGCAAGAGCCTAATAAAGCGAGTAACACTTAACACGTAGGCATGCAACCAAGCTAATGAACCTATTACATTCACTAACTAAAACAAAAGGGGAAGGGGTAAATGGACCAAATTGCTCGCCAAGCCCTATCTATTACAAGCCAAGAGGTGTACACATACCCCATAAAAACATAAAGGGGAAAGGGTAAATGGACCAAATTGCTCGCCAAGCCCTATCTATTACAAGCCAAGAGGTGTACACATACCCCATAAAACTTAAATAAAAGTAAAAATGCATGCAAAGAGGTAAGGAAAGCGAAGTAGACAGGCATATTCACATAACACATAGGAGCACGTAGGGTCAAATGAAGTACAAATGAGGGATAGAGTGTACCTCCCTTGAATTGACGCCCTAATGAGGTGAAGTTACTAATTTACCCTCCAAAATAATAAAAAGGTCAAGGTACCACTTAAATTATCAAATAAATCAGAGAAAATGGAAATAAACACCAAATTGAATCACTTGAGGTATTCCAAGGAAAGTAAACTACTCGTACTCAACCAATTAAGACAAACAAAGACCCAATTGACAAAATTAAAGAGGTTTAAAGGGCCAATTTATTTTTATAAACACTAAGGGGCTAAAAAAAACATAAAAATAAAATTAAGAATCTAAGGTGAGACAATACCAAATCAAACGAGAAAACTCACAAAAAGGTAAATGAGGAGCAATTCACTAGTATCTAAGCAACAAAATGCCAAGGAATCCAAGAAAAATCAAATTAACTACAAATCTAGGAAAAAGAAATTATTAGACCCTTCAAATTCATTCTACAACCCCTTAAGTATCCACCCAAAACAAATCAAGATGTATTAAAGAGGAAATGGCATGTTAGGGGGACAAAATTAATTAAGCTTTCCAAATAATTGGGCCATGGAAGCATTAGATGAAAGCCAAGGGGTTGGAGTGCCATTTTTGGAAGTTATTTTCCATGCAAAAACCATGCAACCTCACGTGAAGAAGACTTCTGCAAATATTTTCTTAGGCTTTGAAGCCTTTACACTTTGCATGCCAGCTTTTCTAAGGAAACAAGACAAAACTCTCAAAACAAAGTCCAACTTCAAGTTCCTACCAAATTCATCATACATGTAAGAGCCAAAATGAAGATGTTTTGTATGCAAATCTGGTACAACAAATTGGAAATCATTCCAGCAACAAAAGACTCTTAGCAGCAGCGGATGAAGCTTGATGCAATTTTCTTTTCCAGTCACAGCTTATCATGCAAACCAGATTTTTGATTCAACTACATGGCTTTGGTTGGATATTTCTCAAACCAACATCATAACTCTAACTAATCAACAAGCTACTTAACTTTAACTCCAAACAAAACAAGAACAATAAAGGAGCTAATGCATTACAGAAATTCTGGACAGACATTCATGCAGAGTGACAGCAATCTGAAATCCATTTTCCAGCTCAAGCATTTCAGATGTTTAAACATTCAAACTCAACACCCAACCTTCCATTGCTTCCCTCCAACACACGATCAAACATGACACTGGAGTGCAAAACTCAACTAGTAATCAAGGGAAAAGAAACATGGCAGAGAAAAGAAAAATGCAGCAGCCTTTGCTTGCTGCGTTTTTTGAAAGGAGGAATTTTTAAACTTGGTGACTTCAGCAACTTCATACCATGAATTTCCAATAAACTTTTAGATTCAAAATACATCAGAAATGATCTATATTCATGCTAAAATCTGACCCAAACCAATCAAAACCAAGTCGCAAACATCAAAAACATTTCTGCATTTTCTAGACTGCAATATTGCCGCAACTTCAAAAAACTTTCGACCAACCAGATTTATGCCAAGCATATGCATTAACCCAAGTAAACCAACAAGCAAGACATGAATTGGATATCCCAACAAGCAAGGACATAGGAGGGAACTCAGGCATGGAAAGAACTAATGCAGAATTCTGGAAAAATGCATGCAAAATGGCTTAGTGACCTGATGGTTTATTTTCCAGCAAGCAGGGAATGCGATGCAAGTGTTTTTTAGACTTCAAACACCCCAAACCAGCACTGAATCATTCCATTCCTTGTCCTTAACACAAATTAAACATGCACACACATTTTCCAGATATCTGTTTTGCAGTGAAGGAACCAAAAAAACGTAGCAAAGACAACACCACACTTCAACTAATGTATCAAGATGCAGTGACAGGCAAAGCAGCAAATGGCAGGTTACGGTCTGCTGTCATAGTATCCAAATCCCAACAGGGCAAAACTTAATCAAGCAGGGGGGAAAGTCACGGCTGCAACAGCTTTTAGCTACTTGTGGCAATCCAAAAATACTCCACACTTTGCTATTTAACAATGGTAGCTAACACACATGGGATACTATCTAACAACAAACAAACACCCAAGAGACAATTTAATCTACTCCAGAAAAATTTCAGCAGACCAAAGAGGTTGTCTTTTTTAAAAAAACCGCTGTAACAAAACAAAACAAAGTCAAGGCCTGTTGCGGCAGACCCTTGTTAATCTTCCTAAACCCAAATCGTAAAAAAAAAACAAGACACTAGGAATGAATTTGCAACTCACGGATCATGGGCATGCTGCTTACGGAGGAAAGAAAAACATGAAAGTTAACAGCTTTTTGGATTCATAGGTTTTCCATCACACATATTCGGAATACACATAATAACCCACATACAAATTCATGCTTGAAAGCTTCAAGGTACTGAAAGAAAGAAAAGAAGAACCACTTACAGTACGCGAGCTTTTCTTGATGAAGGTCCGCAGCTGCTAAATGGCGTGAGGGTTGGCAGTTCCTCCTTGCTCTCCGCCGTATCCTTTCCTCCCTCTTAGCCGCTCCAGATTTTTCTTCTCAGCCGCCCCCTTTTGCCTCCCCGATTCTCTCTCTCGCTTTCTTGGATCTTCTAAGCCCTTTTTCTTCCTACCACCCCTAACCCCAGCTCTCTCTTTCAGTTTTTCTCTCGCTGTCCCTACTCTCAATCCCTCAGCTCTCAGTTTTTCTTTTTGCCGTTCCTTCTATTTTCTCTCCCTCCGAAATCTCCAAGCTTTTGCCCAGCCGTGATTCCCTCCTATGGTTTCTTTCTTGCTCTCCCCTCTTGCTCCCTACTCTCTTTCTCTCTCAGACCTCAGCCCAGATTTTTTCCTTTTCTCTCGGTTTTGTTTTGCCCAGAAAAGCTTCCTCTCCTTTGTTTTCTTTTCAGCCGCTTAACTCTCTCCAACTTCCCCCCTTGCGGCTGTAGCTTTTCATTCTACTTATACGGGGTACCCAACCCTAAAACCTTCAGTCCTTCTTCTGCAATTTGCAGCCAGGGGCTGCCCCAAAGTTCTCTTGCAAGCTGCGACCAAAACGCAGCTTGCGTGCCGCGATTCTCATCATCATTTTTCTTTTTTCTTTTTTTTCTTTTTTCATCAAGCAAAATTGATAAAAATAAAGATAAATAAATAATAATAACAAATTAACAAAATTGTCAACAAAACTAAGTAACAATAATAATAATAATTTAAAAAAAATCTAAACCACTAAAACAACAAAAATGGACATTTTTCAATCTTTTTCTACATTTTCCATTGTTTTCTTTTTTCTTTTGAGAAATTCCATGCTAAAAGCTTAAAAATAAAATAACAACATGAAACTAAAAAAACTAAAAACTAAAAATGAATAAAACAAACATGACAAAAACAAAAACTAAGAAATAAAGAGTAAATGAACTTGAGCTAAAATTTGGTGTCTACAGTTTGCCTCTCTTTGTCTGAGTTTTGAAAAAACTTGAGACAAAGAAGTAGACACCAAAACTTACCTGTGTTATTTGGCTGTGAACGGCTCGAACGATGGGGACTGACCCATTTTGACGAGATTGACTGGGACGAGAAATTTATAATGGACTGATCTGAACAAGAAATTAAAAGACGGGACTGACACCAACATGAATTTAAAATCGGGACTGACCCGAGCAGGAATTTAAATGGGATAGACCTTTAAATGGGATAGGGATAGACCCTGACAGAAATGGGATAGACCCACGGGATAGACCCGGACTGAAATGTAAATGGGATAGACCCACGGGATAGACCCGGACAGAAACGTAAATGGGATAGACCCACGGGATAGACCCTGACAGAAATGTAAATGAGATTGTGCTCACTAGTGGGACTGACCCACAGCTAGTGGCTATGAAAATGAAATGCTTACTGGCGGGACAAACCCAACTCCAGTAGCAATGAAAATGAAATGTCTCGACCATCGGACAGTGGGATCAAACCCGAGCCTGCCGTGATGAACTTGATTTGATTTTTGACTTTGATTTTTGATTTTTGATTTTTTTGATTTTGATTTTGATTTTTTATTTTTTTATTTTTCCTGACTGAGAGAGATTTTTCGAAATAATTTGCCCCAGTGTAATGAATTTGGTCAGTGGGATTAAACCCGAGCCTGCCCAATGAAATGTTGGCGGTACGAAATCCAGGCTCAACGGGATGTTGTGAAGTTGGCGGCACAAAATCCAGGCCCAACGTGATCTTTGATAGTTGGCGGCACAAAATCCAGGCCCAACGTGATCTTTGTGAGGTTGGCGGCACGAAGTCCAGGCCCAACGTGACATTGTGAATGGTCAGTGGGATAAGACCCAATCCTGCCATCCAATTGGTCAAGAAATTGAATTTGACTTGTCAAAATACAAGAAATTAAATTTGATTTTCCAAGAAACAAGAATTTGAACTTGATTTTTGATTGATTTTTTTATTTTTCCTGATTTTTCGAGAGAATCTTTTTCCCAAAATAATTTGCCGCAGTGTAGGGCCCTTTTCCCTTCTTTCTTCTCTTTCTTCGGCATCGGCCTTCCACATCACCGGATGCTCCTTCGTCAATTTCAACTATGAATACCTGCACAGGGGGCTTACATGCATTCGAATTTTTCATGAAAAAGGCAGCGTGATTGATTTGAAAGTCTTGCTTGAGTCTTTGATGAAATCCTCAAATGGACTATAAAAATTTGCCCCAGTGTGGGCTTATTTTGTGAAATCTTGGAAATAAAAATTTTGTCCCAGTATGGGCCCATGCGATTGCAAAAATTTGGTTTGGATGACTCTCCATTTATTTGAACCAAGAGAAATCGCACCTTCCAAAACTTAGAAAGTAATCATATATACAACGTGAAGAAATTTGAATGTTGAGTTCATGCAGAAATTTCATGATGAATCTCTCAGAATATCACCAAATTACAGAAGATTTCTTCCTCACTTTTAGCATCGGTGCTCAGGGTAACGGATCACCATTTCTTGTTGGCTCATCTTTCAGGGCCAATCGAGTGGGGTGTTATTTCTGATTTGAAAATGGCTAAAGGAAATGGAAGGTCAAGGTTTGTCTTATTTTGTGCCCAAAATTGTAATGCATTCAACATCACATTTTAGTGAAAGCAAAGAGTTCGTCACCCTTATTTCTTAAGAAAACTTAGTCAACGTATAGCTTTATAGGCTTGCAACAATATGGATGGAAATGATAGCTAAACATGTGAAAACGAGTTATACCCTTCGATCACAAATGATTGATGGATTTTCTTAGAAGCATGACCTTTGTTTTGAGTTGTCATGAAGAAATAAGTCAACGATGGACTTTATTAGCTTGTAATGTGGCTTGAAAACGATAGTTAAAGGATAAATCCTTCAAGGACATTGCATCAAAGATCGCATTTTTCAAAATTGCCCCTATTTGTACCCAAAGATCTCAGAATTTGTTGGTATTCCTCTCATTATTCAACAGGGACTTCAACGTCGAATTTTCTGCATTTTCTTGCATTTACTTTTCTTGCTTTGCTTTTTGCCTTTTCTTTTTCTGGTGGGTTTTCACATGATGAGTAGCGTCAACCCCATACCTAGGCAATTCAGAAATACAGCTAAAATTTTCGGCATCAGAAATTTTCTTGACAAAGCCATTGCAAAGAACAGAAGTCAGGGCTTTCGGCTTTTATAATGGGGTCAGGTGGGGTGTTTCGAAAAGTTAAGGCTTGAAGGCAGATTTCAAGAGTGATTTGAAGAATCTGAGATCGCATTGTTGCGTCAACCCTATTTTAGGGTTAAATCAGAATTTGCCTCAGTTTATGCTCAATTGAGGCTTTTCACTTTCATTTCCTTTTTTCTTTTGACTTTTCGGCCTTTTGCCATTCTTTTGAACTTTCACAAAATTTGCCCCAGTTTATTTTTGAACTGAGGTACTCTTTTCTTCTTTTGCTTTTGATTTTGTTGCATTTCACTTTTTCACTTCTTGAAACTTTCCTTTTTCAACCCAACTTGCCCCAGTGTGGGGTTTGCGATTCTCAGGGGTTGCCAAATGAAGTATTTATTCTGAAGGTTCAAAAGGGATAACTAGGGATAGAATGTTTGATTGGAAAAGAAGATGGCCTGACTTGTATTCCGTTCCTTACAATAACCCTGAAAGGAAACTTTCATTAATGCAAAATTTCTGGCATGTATCTGAATTAACTGACTGAGGAAGACCCTTGTTCATCCATATTTGTGAAACATAGGCAATCCACGCGGACAAAACTCTTCCTTTTCTTTTTTTCAAAATTGAAACCCAAGTGGAATCAAATTTCTTCAATTTGCAGGTTCCCTTTCCCTCTTTTCTTTTTTTTAGCAATTGCCTCTTTTCAATCTTCTCTTCCCCAATGTGGGGTGCGATCATAAGTGCATTCGAAAAGAACCACCTATTTTGGCTCAAATGAGGACGCAAGGGATGATCAGTGTTTAGGTTGTAGAAATGATGGCCAAAGTATCATTCTTATGCTTCATGACAATCAACGTAAAGCAATGCTCATTGACAATCCATTCTTCTTTTTGATATTTGAAAATTTTCCAATGAAGGGTATTGATCATTAAGGCACTTATTTGAAACGAAATTATTCTTTCAAAGGCTCAAATGGGAGAGCAAATGATAAAATGTGTATAGGTAGAGAAAAGAATGCTCGAAGTATCATTCTAAATTTTCAAAACAAACAAGAATAATGCACATTTTTGCTTTCACTTAGATGTGATTGAATCTGGTTAAACCGATGGGGATTTTTCCAAGCAAAGATTGTTCCAATTTGCAATTCATCAATCAATGCGACTGATTTTATTTTGGGGTTAAATGAAGGAGAAAAGGTATCTCATTGGACCTTTTGAGTGATCGTTCACCCTTTTCTTTCTGAGCACTCTTATTGTATGGCTCGGATCACCAATCTAGTGTACACAAGGATTTTAGAAAGCATACACTTGCGAATTTTCAAGCTGGAGGTTGAAAAAAAAACTCTCAATTTGATCTTATTTCTTAAAATTCATCATGAAATCTCTTAATGAACTCAATAAAGAATGAAATGTACACGAATATTATACAAAACAAATAATTGTCTGAACAAAAGTTTCATTATTGCCAATGTTTGAAAACTTAAAGAGCAATACATATGAAAAACATTCTAAGGAACTCCTTTACACATGTATACATACTTTCCCTCTTAATAGCCCCCTTCTCCCTTTGAGCAAAGAAATCTCTTAAATGTTTTACACAAGCGTTTTCAGATGAATTTTCAAATTCATGTTGCAGGGCCTGCCCAAGAATCATGTAATTTTCAAACTTTATCAGATCAGAATTGTTTTCACACTTTATGTCACGTTTTCACACTTTATGAAATTTTTATGAATGCAGGGGAGGGGGAAAACAAAAGAAAAATACCCAGAGTTAGTAATCAAGACTATAAAATCGGTATGCATGCCCTATGGGGGAACCCTTTTTGTGCCAAGGGTAGGCCTAGCATGAAAATGCAATCCTCCAGAGCAGGCACTATACAATACCTGATGGATCCAATCAGCTTATGGAGTGAAAAATAATTTGAAAAAATTTGGCCCATTGGAATGAGAAGAGACGTTTGTCAAAATGAGGACCTCGTCCGAAGGGATTGATCACTTTTGATTGATACAAGAATTTGCAAAAAACGCACGGATTTGACCTTGACGAACTTCCTATCGAAGAGATTGGAATTCGTTGACAAATTTTCTTGGTGAAGCACGGGTTAAAACCCCAACCGATCAGATGGCTGGATGCAATGGATGTTTTTCTCAAAATCGACTAGGTTTTCCATTTTGAAATTCGACATTGAAATCCTAATTGGTCAAATGAAATTGCCAATTTATTAAAAATCGGCCGGATTACCCTAAAAAGGGAAACAGGTCAAATGAATTGAATGAAATTTAATTTATCCAAAATTAATCAGATCACCCTAAAAAGGGTAAATTGATCAAATAGATTGAACGAAACTTGATTTATTCAAAATCGGCTCGGTTGCCCTAAAATGGGTAAATTGGCCAAATGAATGATTTATTCAAAAATCGGCCGAATGACCCTAAGAAGGGTAAATCGGTCAAATGAATTGACGATTTATTCAAAATCGATCGGATGACCCTAAAAAGGGTAAATTGGTCAAATGAATTGACGATTTATTCAAAATCGATCGGATGACCCTAAAAGGGTAAATTGGTCAAATGAATTGACGATTTATTCAAAATCGACCAGGTGACCCTAAAAAGGGTAAATTGGTCAAATGAATTGATGATTTATTGAATGAATTGGCAAAATGGATTGGTTGAATTGTCCGGCCATTGGTTATTTCAAAATTATTAAGGTGCATTAGTCTATGACCTTCTAAAAATCAAATTTTGGCCTCAATTTATTTATCGTCTCAACAGGAGGAATCATTTGTGATTTTCTTCAAATTAATGTCCTTCACGCAAGGGATTTTTACCAATTTTTGATAAAATGGCCAAAAAGTGATTATTAGATGTTCATATTCCAAAGATCACTCCATGAAAATGATCGGATCCTACCTTACCTTGTGCACTACCCCTTTGGATGGTACAAAAATGTAAACGTGCAAGTCTCACTGGATTAAGTATCCGAGACACAAGGTGGCTTATTCCTAAACACGGGATTCCCTATGTGGCATTCCCTTTGTATGGTTTATGCATGATGCCATTTATTAAAGCGATGTAAATATGTGACAAATATGGCCTAAAGGACATAAATAATGCATCGGGGGGGAAAAGGTCTAAAATGAAATGTATTTATTAAGTATAATGTCTGAAATTTAAACATGTGAGTTATCTAATGGGTAAGTCACTAAAAGAGTGCCAAAAGGCCTCTTATTGCTAAGGCACATGAATGCAATCCAAGAAAACAAAAGAATGGTTAGTGCAATTGATAGTACACATAACACATTGGGAGCAATTAAGAAAAGAGGTACAATAAAGCAAGTAAAAAGGGGTGGAGCCCCTTCCCTCGTGCCTAATGTGCTTAAAATAGGGTGAGGCTGACTCTAACCTAGGAAAATGCTAACATGGATGCATGAGGCTGGGGTTCACTAATGCGACTAGACTCGATAAGGCTTAAAAGGTCCCCAAGCCTTCAGACCTAAGGGAATGGGTCATCAATCCCAAGACCCTCGGTCGGTGGCTCGAGCGATCCCCCAGGTATTGCTATGGGCGCAAGGCACACCATCCACATACCCAGAGAAATCATTCCTAATCCTACAAAGCGGTGTGGGAAAGAGCCCACGAAAAATAAAATAAAATGGGATAAAAGCAAGTAAACGTGCACGTATGAAGTGTTCCCCTATTTTGAGGGAAAGGGTTGAGAACCACGCGAGGCTCTAAAGGTGACACATACCCCTCCCAAATGCAATGCAAGCGCGAGAAAAACAAGTAAACATACATCCAATCAACCAATCACACATACGTGAGTGAGGGAATAGTTGGATACGCGCGCGAGGCAAAAGGGTCCTAAAAAGGAAAAATGCAACCCTAATATCCACATGCTATACATAAAAAAGGTAGAAAAAGGAAAAGAATGGCTAAATCAAATGCTTGGACCCACTTAGGAAGTCCCCAGTGGAGTCGCCAACTGTCGCGCCCCACTTTTTGAATGGATGAAGTGTGGTGTGTGGTGTGAGTGTGTGTGTGATATACATGTGAACGTGTGCGAAATGAAAAGTAAAAGGCCATGGGACTTAAGAATGCGACGATTTGGCCAAGTGAAGTTCAAAAAGGGTTTTTTTAATGAAAATGGAGTCGCCACTTGGTATCGAGTTAGGGTGTACCAAGTCACCCAAAAATGATTTTTTTGTTTTTGAATGAAAAAAGTAAATAAACCTTTTTAAAGAACTTTTTGGGTCTACGTAACCAAAAGAGGGATCGGGGGTCACATTTGACGAAGGGGAAGGCAAGGATAAAAATCCAAGGCACCCCTTCGACCTAGCCAAGGCTAGTTGCGTGACTTAAACCAATTTTTCTATTTTTTCTACCCAAGGTATGTATCGCGTGTTGGATATGTCTATATGAATGCAAAAACCTAGACCTAGGGGGACATGGGGGAAATTTCTCTTCAAAGGTTGAGTGATGCCAATCACATTAATTGTGAAGCCCAACAATGATCCTTTTGGAGAGGTCACACCTAAACCTAAATGACGTGAAAAATGAGTGGATGAATGCATGCCATGAAAAATGTGCGTTTGTGTAAAAAAAGTAATAAAAACAATAGTGTGAGTGGAAGTGTGCAAAGAAAATGTCCTTGAATGTATAAAATATACTCCAAGTGCTAGTGGGCAAAATGCATGTATGCAATTTAAAGAAAAGTGCGAAAGTGTCGGTGTGCAAATGAAGATGAAAGTACTCGTGTGCGAGTGAAGATAAAAGTGTTCGTGTGCAAGTGAAGATAAAAAAGTGTTTGTGTGCAAGTGAAAAAAAGTGTTTGTGTGCAAGTGAAAAAAAGTGTTCGTGTGCAAGTGAAAGTGATAAAAAGGTGCATGTGTGACAAAAGTGAAAGTGCAATGATAGAGTGGATTGAGAATGCATGAGCCTAGGGAATTCATGCATATTGGGTACGGGGAGACCTAAATCGTGACTCAATTTGCCCTTTGATAGAGGGGATACAAGCGTGCTAAGGCTTTAGAAAAAGCCACACTCGTCTATATCCCATATTTAAGGGAACTCTCCAGGCAAATGAACCCTATAACTAGTATGAGATGCAAAAATCCTAAAATGAGGGGAAAAGGGGTTCGAGGAGCATGCCAGATGATAAAACTAAGGGAAAATGCATGATATGTGGTGAACAGGCAAATAATGCATTAATGGAAAACAAAGGAAAAATCCTATTGGGTCTAGCGTTGGACTAGCCCTTTCTATGAATTCCTAATGAAATAATGAGCCACAACTAGCATTGGACTAGTGTGGTGACGTACATTCATCCATCACATTCATTCATAGCTATGGAAAGCGATTAGACATGCCAAACACCTATAGACACATAGCACATAACAATTAGCATGCTCGACTAGATGCAAGAGCCTAATAAAGCGAGTAACACTTAACACGTAGGCATGCAACCAAGCTAATGAACCTATTACATTCACTAACTAAAACAAAAGGGGAAGGGGTAAATGGACCAAATTGCTCGCCAAGCCCTATCTATTACAAGCCAAGAGGTGTACACATACCCCATAAAAACATAAAGGGGAAAGGGTAAATGGACCAAATTGCTCGCCAAGCCCTATCTATTACAAGCCAAGAGGTGTACACATACCCCATAAAACTTAAATAAAAGTAAAAATGCATGCAAAGAGGTAAGGAAAGCGAAGTAGACAGGCATATTCACATAACACATAGGAGCACGTAGGGTCAAATGAAGTACAAATGAGGGATAGAGTGTACCTCCCTTGAATTGACGCCCTAATGAGGTGAAGTTACTAATTTACCCTCCAAAATAATAAAAAGGTCAAGGTACCACTTAAATTATCAAATAAATCAGAGAAAATGGAAATAAACACCAAATTGAATCACTTGAGGTATTCCAAGGAAAGTAAACTACTCGTACTCAACCAATTAAGACAAACAAAGACCCAATTGACAAAATTAAAGAGGTTTAAAGGGCCAATTTATTTTTATAAACACTAAGGGGCTAAAAAAAACATAAAAATAAAATTAAGAATCTAAGGTGAGACAATACCAAATCAAACGAGAAAACTCACAAAAAGGTAAATGAGGAGCAATTCACTAGTATCTAAGCAACAAAATGCCAAGGAATCCAAGAAAAATCAAATTAACTACAAATCTAGGAAAAAGAAATTATTAGACCCTTCAAATTCATTCTACAACCCCTTAAGTATCCACCCAAAACAAATCAAGATGTATTAAAGAGGAAATGGCATGTTAGGGGGACAAAATTAATTAAGCTTTCCAAATAATTGGGCCATGGAAGCATTAGATGAAAGCCAAGGGGTTGGAGTGCCATTTTTGGAAGTTATTTTCCATGCAAAAACCATGCAACCTCACGTGAAGAAGACTTCTGCAAATATTTTCTTAGGCTTTGAAGCCTTTACACTTTGCATGCCAGCTTTTCTAAGGAAACAAGACAAAACTCTCAAAACAAAGTCCAACTTCAAGTTCCTACCAAATTCATCATACATGTAAGAGCCAAAATGAAGATGTTTTGTATGCAAATCTGGTACAACAAATTGGAAATCATTCCAGCAACAAAAGACTCTTAGCAGCAGCGGATGAAGCTTGATGCAATTTTCTTTTCCAGTCACAGCTTATCATGCAAACCAGATTTTTGATTCAACTACATGGCTTTGGTTGGATATTTCTCAAACCAACATCATAACTCTAACTAATCAACAAGCTACTTAACTTTAACTCCAAACAAAACAAGAACAATAAAGGAGCTAATGCATTACAGAAATTCTGGACAGACATTCATGCAGAGTGACAGCAATCTGAAATCCATTTTCCAGCTCAAGCATTTCAGATGTTTAAACATTCAAACTCAACACCCAACCTTCCATTGCTTCCCTCCAACACACGATCAAACATGACACTGGAGTGCAAAACTCAACTAGTAATCAAGGGAAAAGAAACATGGCAGAGAAAAGAAAAATGCAGCAGCCTTTGCTTGCTGCGTTTTTTGAAAGGAGGAATTTTTAAACTTGGTGACTTCAGCAACTTCATACCATGAATTTCCAATAAACTTTTAGATTCAAAATACATCAGAAATGATCTATATTCATGCTAAAATCTGACCCAAACCAATCAAAACCAAGTCGCAAACATCAAAAACATTTCTGCATTTTCTAGACTGCAATATTGCCGCAACTTCAAAAAACTTTCGACCAACCAGATTTATGCCAAGCATATGCATTAACCCAAGTAAACCAACAAGCAAGACATGAATTGGATATCCCAACAAGCAAGGACATAGGAGGGAACTCAGGCATGGAAAGAACTAATGCAGAATTCTGGAAAAATGCATGCAAAATGGCTTAGTGACCTGATGGTTTATTTTCCAGCAAGCAGGGAATGCGATGCAAGTGTTTTTTAGACTTCAAACACCCCAAACCAGCACTGAATCATTCCATTCCTTGTCCTTAACACAAATTAAACATGCACACACATTTTCCAGATATCTGTTTTGCAGTGAAGGAACCAAAAAAACGTAGCAAAGACAACACCACACTTCAACTAATGTATCAAGATGCAGTGACAGGCAAAGCAGCAAATGGCAGGTTACGGTCTGCTGTCATAGTATCCAAATCCCAACAGGGCAAAACTTAATCAAGCAGGGGGGAAAGTCACGGCTGCAACAGCTTTTAGCTACTTGTGGCAATCCAAAAATACTCCACACTTTGCTATTTAACAATGGTAGCTAACACACATGGGATACTATCTAACAACAAACAAACACCCAAGAGACAATTTAATCTACTCCAGAAAAATTTCAGCAGACCAAAGAGGTTGTCTTTTTTAAAAAAACCGCTGTAACAAAACAAAACAAAGTCAAGGCCTGTTGCGGCAGACCCTTGTTAATCTTCCTAAACCCAAATCGTAAAAAAAACAAGACACTAGGAATGAATTTGCAACTCACGGATCATGGGCATGCTGCTTACGGAGGAAAGAAAAACATGAAAGTTAACAGCTTTTTGGATTCATAGGTTTTCCATCACACATATTCGGAATACACATAATAACCCACATACAAATTCATGCTTGAAAGCTTCAAGGTACTGAAAGAAAGAAAAGAAGAACCACTTACAGTACGCGAGCTTTTCTTGATGAAGGTCCGCAGCTGCTAAATGGCGTGAGGGTTGGCAGTTCCTCCTTGCTCTCCGCCGTATCCTTTCCTCCCTCTTAGCCGCTCCAGATTTTTCTTCTCAGCCGCCCCCTTTTGCCTCCCCGATTCTCTCTCTCGCTTTCTTGGATCTTCTAAGCCCTTTTTCTTCCTACCACCCCTAACCCCAGCTCTCTCTTTCAGTTTTTCTCTCGCTGTCCCTACTCTCAATCCCTCAGCTCTCAGTTTTTCTTTTTGCCGTTCCTTCTATTTTCTCTCCCTCCGAAATCTCCAAGCTTTTGCCCAGCCGTGATTCCCTCCTATGGTTTCTTTCTTGCTCTCCCCTCTTGCTCCCTACTCTCTTTCTCTCTCAGACCTCAGCCCAGATTTTTTCCTTTTCTCTCGGTTTTGTTTTGCCCAGAAAAGCTTCCTCTCCTTTGTTTTCTTTTCAGCCGCTTAACTCTCTCCAACTTCCCCCCTTGCGGCTGTAGCTTTTCATTCTACTTATACGGGGTACCCAACCCTAAAACCTTCAGTCCTTCTTCTGCAATTTGCAGCCAGGGGCTGCCCCAAAGTTCTCTTGCAAGCTGCGACCAAAACGCAGCTTGCGTGCCGCGATTCTCATCATCATTTTTCTTTTTTCTTTTTTTTCTTTTTTCATCAAGCAAAATTGATAAAAATAAAGATAAATAAATAATAATAACAAATTAACAAAATTGTCAACAAAACTAAGTAACAATAATAATAATAATTTAAAAAAAATCTAAACCACTAAAACAACAAAAATGGACATTTTTCAATCTTTTTCTACATTTTCCATTGTTTTCTTTTTTCTTTTGAGAAATTCCATGCTAAAAGCTTAAAAATAAAATAACAACATGAAACTAAAAAAACTAAAAACTAAAAATGAATAAAACAAACATGACAAAAACAAAAACTAAGAAATAAAGAGTAAATGAACTTGAGCTAAAATTTGGTGTCTACACAAAGTATTGATGTCCTTCTACATCTCACCAAGAGCTATTATATTAAGCGATTACTAAAGCTAAATCAATTTCATGGATCTTTTTCAAAGTCTTGAATCTGAACATTCTCCACAAGAGTGGTTTCATCCACAACAATAGTCATTTCTACTTCTTTCCTCCCCAGGCATTACCTCCATTATCACCCAAGGGATGATCATCTAATTCTTAAGGAAATATTGGCTCAATGCTAGGATCTCTTGAGTAAACATCATAATTGCCTCTTCTTGATGTTTTCATTACAACCTTCCAACTAGGTTCTAATGGATCACCCATATACCAAACTTGTTCAGTTTGAGTTGACAAGATAAATGGCTCATCAGTTGGTGAGTTGTTCTGATACATTACATAATCAAAATTCAAGGTCAACTTCTTCTTTTGTAGTTACATATTTCTCCATTTTGTTGCATAATCACACAAGGTCGACTTTTTTTATCTTCAAAAATTTCATTGGATGCGATTTTGAAGGGCAAAGGAAAGGGTAAAGGGTGAGAAGAAATATACGGGATATAGGAAAGGGAAACTGAAGACAACGACCTTTTTTCCTGATTTTGTTTCATTCAGGTGAATTACTTAACGGTCTCGTGATCTTCACGTGACCAAATTCCATAAAAAAATTGGCCAATTTCCCGTTTGAGGATGACATTGATAAAAAAAAAATTGTTCATTTAGACACTAAATGTGTCATGCCCAAAAGTTGAAGGATGAAATATGTCCCTGACCCAAAGTTTGAGAATGAAAATCAGTATTTTTCCTAAAAAACAGCATATATACATATGAAATGCTCCTTCGAGGGGAGGAATTATCATCACTAATCACGCATGAAGGCTCTAGAGTGATATCACCTCCCACCTCAAATGCAAAGCATGATATAAATACATAAATGAAAGTAAACAAACCATTCATTATATATACAAAGAACGGAGGACGAATACAAGTGTGAAATGCAAGAGGCCCTAAAAGAAAAATACAACCTAAAACATCCCAATGTGATATGTAAAAAGGTTAGAAAAGGGAAAAAATCGACTAATGAAGTGTTTGGACTCACTAGTGATCTCGAGTGGAGTCGCAAGTTGTCGCACCCCATTTTTTGCAATAAAAAGAAAGGTGCTTAAAAACGAGTTTTTTATTTTTGAAAATAAAGAAAATGCGCCTAATATGAGACTTAGAAAATGCGGCGGTTTGGATCCAAAATAATAATCTAAAAAGGGTTTTTAGAAAATGAGATTTACCACTTGGTATCGAGTTTAGGTGTACCAATTCACCCAAAAAATGTTTTAAAAAATGAAAATAAATAAAACCCCTTTAGATGAATTTGGATCTTTAAAAATGAGAGAAAAGGATTTGAGAATCACAGTTGAAGAAAGGGAAGGCAAAGATATGATCGGTTCAAATCTAAAACACCCTTTCAACCTAACGAAAACTAGTTGTGAGATTGAGTCAAAAATTTTTCTAATCTAACGTTTAAACTTATCACATTCAAATGCTTCTATATGGATGCAAATCTAGACCTAGAGGATATCGGGAGGAACGAAATGTCTTTCAAAATTTAATTAGGACCGATTACATTAATTGTGAAACCCAAGAATGATCCCTTGAAAAGATCACAAAGATGCAAAAGATGAAAGAAAATTATGATATATAGATTAATATACATGACCTAAAAATGCAATATAATGGGTACAAAAAACTAGAATTCATGACACAATTTTCCATCTTATAAAGGGATAATAGCGTGCTAAGGTTAAGAAGCCATACTTGCCCATATCCCATATTCAAAAGGTGACTCTTCTAATCTAGACAAGCAAATAAACTAACCTATTTTCTAATTACTAAATGAAATACAGGTCTAAATGATATGGTTTGCACACATGGCGATAAGGGAATAATATAAGAGAATATATCATGAAAATAACTTAAAAGAGAAAAAAATGCTTAAAATGTAATAAATGTCACACCAAAGTATGAATCTATCGTGTAGATAGTCTAAGAGTCTAGTATTGGATTAACACATTTCTACAAGTTTTCACTAGTGTTGGACTAGTGAGAAATCAGGAAGAAATACCATAACTAATTAACATTGGACTAGTATGGTGATACCGTGCACTCATTATAAATAAATAAAGCATATAAAGTATAATCAAAACAAAAAAACACATAGGGCACATAGAACATGTAGAGTATATAGCACATAGACATAATATTTAGATGCAAAACCCTAGAAAAAGCAAATAAGCACATAAACACACATGCACACAAGTACATAAGATCTAACTATTACATTATAAGATAATAAACCTATCTAACCTACCTATTACATTTATTTAGCTAATTACACTTCTTGCAAAAATAGAACATATCTATTACATTGTCTATCTAATTACATTTCTTGCATAACAAGATATAACATATCTGTACAATTTGAGCATTTAAATGCCCTCCAAATAATCATAAGATTTAAACTAAATAAACTTAAAAATGAATAAAAGGTTAAAATAAATAAATAAAAGAAAGACACATAAAATATGTAAACACATAGGAGGACATAAAAGGAACTTAAGGGTTCGTTTGGGAGTGGAAGATTTGGATAGAAAAGAAAGGGAAAGAAGAGAAAGTTTACTTTTGCTTCATTTGTTAATTTTAAGTAGGAAAGAAAAGAAAAGAAATGGAAGGACGAATAGTTATGAAAATGCTTCCTCCCAAATCGGAAAGAAATGGGAAGAAAGTTTGGAGAAAGCTTGATATTTTTTTTAAAATGCCTATTTTGTCCTTAAAAAGGTTTTGAACAAATATTTAATGACTTCTATGTCCAAAATCATTCCACTAATTCTCAAAATTCTCAAACAACATAACAATCTCTTCCCTTCTCTTCTCTTCTTTCATAACTTAAGCTTTCCCTTCTTTTCTTTTCTATCCTAAACTCCCAAACTAAGCCTAAAGAATAATAGGAGTACCTAAGTAGTGGCTAAGTGAGAGGAAAGGAGAGTTGTCCACAACTCCTCTGAAGGTTTCAAGTCAGAATGGATCACCTAAGTTATCATTTTGCTCCATAGAATGCGGGGCTTCACGCATGCTGAAACAGCTTTGCTTTGTTTTTCTTCGTTGTGTCTAGATTCTTAAAGAGGAAAATCAGCACTGAATGGTGGAATAAACTTTTGCCGGCAATAATGATCATGCTTGTCAGGAATGATTTTCAACCTAGCACCTCCTGATCCAATGTCAACTAAATCGTATACATTAACATAACATTTGACATATTTATTTACCATAGATTGAAGTTCTTCTTTTCCTTGCCAAGACCAAAGCTGCTCTTGCTCCACAGGGTTCGGAACTCGGTATAAAAAATACGTCACCAATCTTTACTCCGTGATCTTTTCTGTTTACTGACACTACAGTGGATAGGGGTAATGAGAGGCCGAGGGTTTCAAAAAGTCGACCTTTTCTAATCTAATATGTTAAAAAGATCAATGCAAGTAGCACAAACAAAAACATAGGAGCCGTAAACGACATGCAAAAACCTTTCACCCTAGATTATTAATACTCTTACCCAAGAGCCAAGATCAAATTCAGGTTCACTTAAAATCAAAGCATTTAATTTATCCTAACAAGATCAACATTGACACTAAGCGAAGAACCATTTGGTTTTTCATTTTTTTTTGTAGGGGTACAAGAACCATTACAAAGATTCGGAAATTTATTTACATAGGTAACATCTGGCACGCACTTAGCAACCCCAATCATCCAGAAGAACTCATCATTCAACAACCTCAGTTATCACGGAGAGACTTGCCTCCACTCACATGTATGTAGTATTAAGCCTGCACAGATTAATTGTATTCTGCTCTAACTACCATCTAGAGATTAGTAGTGCTGCTATTCTGTATTAAACAAGACTCTTTGCAAGCATATCACTCTGAAGTCACTGCTTGATTATGAGCTCAGCCCCAAGGTGAAGAATTCCATTATGAAATATGGACTATCATCGGCCACAAATGCCGTCCAAGGAACACCAAACAGGTTCCTGTAACCAACAGCCTTCCCTCCAGTAAAAGTATAGTTTCCTTTATACCTGCTGGTATACTCCTTTTTGTTGAAATGAAGAACTTCGGATTTCAAGAAATGGCAGATGCATGACTTTGAGTGAGAATTTCACAGCCTTAGAGAGGTTTTCTCCAAAAATTTTTAACAGAAGACTTTCTCTACTATGACTATAGAGTTTGCACAAAAAAGAATCTATTTTTTTTCCAAACGACAACTTTCTATTAATAAGAAGAAACGTATTACAAGAAGCCTGGGCAACTGCCCCTACAATCTGTCTGCACAAGTTCATGCAGCCACGCTGGGAAGTTCACCTTCCATTCAGCTAAACATTCCAAGCTAACTATCATTTTGGCTAGCGTATGACTAACATAGTTGTTTACTCTCCAAGTGAAAGTAAAACAACATTCATCAAAATTTTTACAACAAAGACTCCTTATATCCTCAATCACCACTGACCCTATCCTATCATTACCTTTCCTGTTCAGTTCTTCCACTAACTGTAAACAATCAACCTCAAACACCACCCTTTTCCAACCTTGTAGCTTTGCCATCTGCATTGCCATTCTGAGAGCCATTGACTCCTCCTGCTTTGGAATCGAACAACTTGAAGATGGCACAGCCCACGCCCTTAACACCATCCCTTGCCAATCCCTCGCAATCATTCCCCATCCTGCTCTATTTTCCTTGCTGTGTAGGGCAGCATCTGAGTTCAATTTTATCCAACCTTCCTGTGGCCTTTCCCAACCATGCATCTCCCTTTCCTCCTTCATTCCACTGCCTCCTTCATTCCACTTCAGCCTCTTGAGCCTCTTGGTATTCTTGCCACTCCATCACTGCCTTGTTAACTGCAACCAATGGATCCCTCCCACGATCATTAAACTGTTTATCATTTCTGGACTTCTAGACTTGCCAAAGTAGATTTATTGTTAGACTGATACGCTCATTACCCTTCTCCTTGGTTACAGCCTCTTTCAGTGCTTCCCACCAATGCCAAAACTTGTTCCTATAATCCTTCAGACCCTCCCAGCTCAGAGGTGCAGCTTTCCATATTAACTTGGCATTGCTGTAGAAAAACAACACATGTTCAATAGTTTCTGGACCTTCCCCACATCCTTTGCACATATGTTCTCCCTTTGAACATCTTTCCTTGAGTACTGCATTTACAGGTAGGATACCATGCAAACATTTCCAAATGAAATGCTTCAATTTATGTTTCACCTTCAACGCCCAAAGGAAGTCCCAGTTTTGAGTTGCACCTGTCCTCCTATAGCTAGTTCCTACCTCTGTCCACTCTGCACCATTCTTTCTCTTCTTTCCCTTTGCCAGCCTATATCCTGACTTAACCGTATACATTCCAGTGGTTGAAAAAGCCCAGAATATTCTGTCCTTCCTACGCTCCTCACTAAGAGGAATACTCAGTATCTTCCTACCCTCTTCCCTATCAAACACCTGTGCAATCATCTCCTTGTCCCACACTTGCCCCTTAATAAGATCACTCATTTTCTGTAACTCAATACCCTCCCCCCTCCTTGTTTGTATTTTTCCAATCTCAGTACCTGGAATCCATCTATCCTCCCATATACTTATAGATTTACCATCTCCCACCTGCTTCCTCAATCCTTCCTCCAGTACATCCTTTGCCTGCAACAGACTCTTCCAGCACCATGAGTCTGCATCATGACTCTTTGTCCTCTAGATTGATGTCCCCTTAAAATACCTAGCCTTTAGAATTGTACTCATCAGTAAGTTAGGATTCATCAAAATTCTCCATAGCTGCTTTGCAAGCAAAACCAGGTTGAATTCATGTAGCTCCCTAAACCTCAAACCCCCTTCTGCCTTTACCTCAGTCATCTTACTCCAGCTCAACCAGTGCACCTTATTCTCCTTTTCCTTTTGCCCCCACCAGTACTTTGCCATTTCAGAACAAATTTCCTTGCACAGCACTTTTGGAAGGAGACAGGAGGACATGACATAAGTAGGCAGAGTCATGATAATAGCTTTCAATAATACCTCCTTCCCAGCAGGACTCAACAGTTTCTCCTTCCATCCTTTCAGCCTGGTTATAGTTTTTTGCCTTATAAAATCAAAAACCTGTCTCTTTGATCAACCAATAACCAATGGTAATCCCAAATATTTGCTTTGTGAGACCTGCTGCATTCCCCTTAACACACTCAACACCTCCACCTGCTGTCTTTGACCCACATTTTCGCTGAAAAACATAGAGGATTTCTCCATGTTAATCAACTAGCCTAAAGCCTTCCTGTACACGTCTAGTATCTTCCTTAGCTAGCCTGCCTCCCCCCTATTTGCTTTGCAGAAAATCAGGGAGTCATCTGCAAAAAATAAGTGAGACAGACAAGGAGCCCCTCTAGCAATTCTCAAACCTGTCAAATTGCCTTGGCTGTTAGCTTGTTTGAGCAGGGATGAGAATCCTTCAGCACAGATCAGAAAAAAGGTAAGGAGACAAAGGATCCCCCTGTCGAAGGCCCCTAGTAGGTCTAATGAAACCAGTTTTTTCCCCATTAATGTTTACAAAATATATCATAGTAGTAATACACTCCATAATCCACTGAATCCACCTAAGATAGAACCCCATTTTTTCCATAAGTTTTGCTAGGAACCCCCATTCCACTCTATCATAAGCCTCGGATATATCTAACTTGACAGCCATATAACCATCATTTCCAGTCCTTCACAAAAAAGAATCTAGTTAAATTTCCCTAAATCGAGTGAGAAAAATCGACATGAAGAGGGTCACCAGCCTGTTCACCCTTTCTTTTTCCAGAAAATTTCCATTTTTTTCTCTTTTCCTTTGCTTCCCACACCAAATCTTGTATGGCTGCTTGTCTAACTAGTTTCCTCGCTTTAGAAACCTTAAAAGCTCCCTTATTAACATATTTATATGAAACAAAAAAACCTAAAACCTAGAAATGATGGTTAAGATGAATTTTCTAGAAAAATGATGAGATGTTCCTTTTTCCTCCCTTTGATCAATTTTTGTTAGGTGCTGAAAAATAGGATTTGCATATGACGAGCTATCTTTGTACCAACAAAGCCTTGGAGAGAAAGAAAGAGGAAAAAAGGACAAAAAAAAGCATGCTGAAAAATTTCTTGCAATAGGCTTGTACTAGTCGTTCGTTTGTGAAGTGAAAGATGAATGGTGCACATGTAATACACACGTGCGTGAAGGCTCCTCTCTTTTTTTTCCTTTGAAAGGAAAAGAGTTGGGCCAATGGGCCTTTTCTTGTTTTTTCCTTTCCAGGCTTTTGTGGGGCTCGAGGAGGCTTTTGTTATATTTTTAGTGGGTTCATTTTGGGGTTTAAGAATTGGGTTTCGGGTGGACTTAAGGTTGGGGTTTTTATTGAGTTAGAAGCAAAAGAAAAACCTCTACTATTTTTGTCCAATTTTGAACTTCCACTTCTCTTTTCTTTTCTTTTCCCTTTTTTCTTTTTTTTTTGTACAAACCTACAAAATGAAGTTAAAATGATTAATAAAGCAATTTATAAGTAAAAACAAAAAAATAAAAAATAATAGTAGACTTCAGATTAAGAAAATTTTGGTGTGTACAAGTGGCACTAGGGTTGATTAGTTACGGAATTTCTTAGTTGATATTTCTTAGCATATATAGTAAAAGCATGAATGCAATTGAATCAAATTGAAGTTGTTTCAATGATGTGTCTAGTCATGATTGGCTGATTGTAGCAATCCTCCAATTCCATGTAAGATTGTGGGAAAATTTGGCTTCTTTTTTTTTTTTTATTGCCCAATAAATCACATTGTTGACCTAACAAAACCCATTACCAAAAATTTGGGCTCTTTTTTTTTTTGTGTTGCCCAACAAATCACATTTAAGTACCAATCTTTCACTATTAGTCGCTAACTCATTAATAATGTCATTAGCATATATAGTAAAAGCATGAATGCAATTGTCCCAATGATGTGCTAAGTTGTGATTGACTAATTGGTGATAGTCCTCCAATTGCAAGTGAGATTGATGATGTGGCAAGTTTTGATTGACTAAAAAGTGGTAGTCCTCTAATTGAATATATGGTTGTGAGAAATTCTATTGTTTTATTGGTTGCCCAATAAATCACATTTTTGGCCTAACAAAACATATTAGCAAAAATTTAAGCTCTTCTTTTGGTTGCCTAACAAATCACATTTAATTACCAATATTTCCTAATTAATTGTTAACTAATCAATAATGCCATGTTTTTATTGCACAACAAGTCACATTTAATTAACAATTTACAATTATTAATCTTCATTTTATTATTTGAGGTCAGGTTTGGCCCCCTCAAATTCTTGTACTTTTTTTATTTTATTTGCATGACTAAAATAAAGGACTCGCATCCCTCACCTGTACGGGATTTGCCGTTAAAAAAAATATGTTAATTATATATCTATTATGTTGTAACTTACTCGTATTGCATACCTAGAATTTTAAGGTAAATTCTCAATTTTTGTTTATTAACCTATTGATCAGTAGTGTTATCTCAAAATTATATCTAATTAAATTATCACAAAAAATGTTCAATATCTTGGAAAATTTGAGGTTCTTGTGTATATATTCAATAATCTTGTATTTATTGTTGTTTTGCTCCTATCCTTATAAAAGTTGATTCCGTGACTAAAATCAATGCAAAATTTTTGAACTTCTAAATTGTAAAACTGAAATTATACGTTTACAGTGATAATTACATAGTGCAAAACATACAAATGAACATTTGGAACTTTCATTTGAGCATAAAAGATTTTACAATAATAAGTGAAAAAGTACACCCACTAAAAAAATTCTGACTCCATCACTAGTGTAACAACATATCCAAATATTTTACCCAAAAAAATTCCAAATCAGATGGCTCAAAATAATTAGCAGCACAAACTTTTCATTCCACTCAAAATATATACATCAAAACTGGATATCCATCTGAAACTTGGACCGAAGTACGGCTCACGAAGTCGTTAGTTTTCTTGTATTAAATAAACTACTTTATTTATAGAAAAAGAAAACCTTCTTTGTCTGTAAAAAAATTTTAATTTTTTTTTACATTCAAAATACTATATGTCCATATAGCCCAAATAATTAAAAATAAACAGAAGTACAGAGTAAATTTTCCCTAACCAAACCAAATTCCTTACCTGCCACAATAATAAATTCAATCAAAATGAGAATCTGACATCTTCAGGGACAACACATGTTTGGATTCGTCACGACTTGCGTCTGTTGTGAAAGAGTCATTTAATACTATAGAATACTAGAGGTACCTCGGCTGTGCAACGCACAGCCAGGGCCCTCTAGAACATTAGTTAAATATATAGTAACAAATGTTTTAGTACATAATGAATAGAAATATAGGAAAAAAATTAAGTATAAAAATAATTAAAATTTGCTGTGAAAAGAAATTTCATATATAAAGTTAACCCCAATTTATTGTGATTTGGAAAAAGAATTTTTAACCAATATTATGTGTACGTAATGATATCAAAAAAGAAAAAAAAGCAAATCTATTATGAGTGCATTATCGGTTTAATAGCAGCATAGTTTTAGTTGTAATTAAATAAAGAGTAGTCATAATGTTTCTAACATTTTAATAATTAGAAAAAATATAGAACGCCACAAAACCTGTCACTATCTTCAACATCAATAAAAAAAAAATAAAAACTTGCATATTTTTCTTTCTTTTTTGAGAGAAAGAGCGAGTTAATCTATCCATTTAAATCATGTATAATAGCATTACAAATAGATGAAAATATTATCTAACCAAATAGTTATAGAATACGTATAGCAAGTTTAAATAAAAACATGAATTGCCATATTTGTAAATCTACATATGCAAATTCAAATCCAACAATTTGTTTGATTGCAAATATGTCTTCTTAATCAAAATAGAATTTTCTAATAATATTTTGTAGAGTGACACTCTAAGCTAAAAGCCTCAATACTAACTTCCCACCAAATGCATTCCTTTGAAAACTGCAATTGTTTTAGCTAGTCAAATCGACAAAATATTATTAACTTCTTTAGCCAAATAGTAATGATATGTCCAGTTCTATGCCTAACAATCATCTCAAACTCTAATTACATTATCTATCATTATGGGCAATAAAAAGGGATAGGAGTACAAAGTCATATAGAACCAGTTTAAGTAAAAGATTCTGAAATCTAATTTTGCACTTCTTTTATTTCCAAGCTATCATTTGCTAAAATTAAAACCATGAAAATAAACTACCTATTATGGATACAAGCTAGTCATTCAAAATGATGAATGAAGAGATATAAAATATTATCTTCACATTCTAAATTGCTAGCCCCAACAATTATTTTACCCGTCATCCACCTTATCCAGTTTATAAGCACTTTTCACAATTAATAAACTTTATATAAATTAAAATATAATTACCTATCCATAAATTAAGAGATTCTGGTTAATTTTTAATTTAATAGGCATCATTTTTTTCTTCCTGATCATCGTTTACCTTGGATTTTCATTTATTAGATTTTTTTTCTCCTCTACTGTAGTACTATCACCCTATTATCAAATAACAATTTTAATAAATAAAAAATTAGAATTAGAATGAATCTGCATAATGGTGTTATTTATTTTATCAGGGAAAAGTAGTTACAATTCTTTCATTGTTAGCCTAAAAATTCTTCATGTAATCACTACCCGTCTTGTTGTCAGCCTTTTCCAAAAATAAAAAGATCAAAAAGTAGTTTCAGAATAAATAAAATATAAAAAACTAAAAAAAATGTTTCTTTAGATTTGGGGAAAAATATTCACAGTATCACATACCTATTTTGGGTAGAAAAGAAAGTCAGATGAAGAAGAAATAGGTGAGAAAAGCAATAAGCAGAGGTTGTTGATCAAGACGCAAAAAATGACAAAAAAAATATCAAATAGTATATACCAAAAAGAGACATTAAAAGTAGAAGATCATGAATCATAATTATTGGACTATGGAAGAAAGGAAATATCAAACCCATTCTTGATCTCCGATAATGAAATCATTCATTTAGTTAATTATGGACAAAAATGAAAGAAAATGCATCAACTAATCCAATAGAGAAAAAATAGAATAAATGATTAATTAGGATGACAGGGGAAAAAAATGAAATACAAAGTGGAAACTAAATAACAAACCTGCAGTGTACATGAGGATTTGTTTAATTATCTTTAATCAAAAAGGAGAAAGGAAATAAAGTGAACAAAAGAAAAACAAAGCAAAATGAAGAAAAGAAAAGAAATGGGCCACGTGTCAAAATGAGAGGGAATCCACTTGGCAATCATTGGAGTTGCTACAGTAACTCCACTTTCTTCTTATATAATAGGTAGATAATATCATATGACTGCTTCAATATTGATTCCCACAAGGCACTTGCTGCGTTATAAAGATGCTTCTGCTTCGTCCAGAATATATTGGAAGATTTCAATTGTTTTCTTTGCGCAGACTGCAGAATTGTTAATTTTAACAAGTGCATAAAGTTTTAACAGATTAATTTTTTCTACATTGTCAATGTAAAAAATTGTATTAAATGAGTGGATTGGATCCGTGAAGCATATTTAAAAATAAATAAATTAATTAATAAATGTTATTTGTCGTACATCAACACATATTTGTGTATAAAAATTTTAAAGTAAATGTGCAGGAAAAACAGATACAATTTAAAATTTGATTTATTGGTGTAACCATGAACAATTTTTTCATTGTTTGAAATAGTGAGTAAAATCTATTTCTGTATTTCAAGGTTGTCTTGATAATTTATAATCAAAGTAGTGAATTGTGATGAAGCGTACTCGATCCTGTGCAACAGAAAGAGAAAAACTTCTACATAAAGTAGTATTGTATTAAAAAACTTGCTTTTCACAATTAAAGTACGATAAGGATAAGATTTTTGAGCAAACAAAAAGATAATATGTAGGCAAAAAGTTACATATTTGATTAGCTATTCAACTTATTTTGGATTGAAGATTTTGTTCCTTATCACGATTGTATCAAAAACTTATTTATCAAACGGAAAGTGTGTTTGGATAGTACTTATTTATCCAAAAATTATTTATTTGCATCATAAATATATTTTTTAATACTTTTTTTTTTTATCTTTTCAATCATATTTTTATTTCACATACATCACATCACAAAAAAATATTACAGTAATTATTTCAAATAATCTGCTATAAAATTCTAGTTGTTGCTCCCCTCCCGGCCAACATCAAGGAGGTGAGAGCCATGAACTGATACATAGAAAGTAAGAAGCCATGGAGTGCGTGCCTTTATTTAATGGAAGATCTGTTCTCGTGAGGTCCATCATCATGATCATGATATGTTGCTGCATTTATAGCTCCTGGCACAGGCAGTCCAACAACTAGATTGTCTACAATCATAAACATTTTCATGATTGATCAGGAACGCTTTAAAATCCTTGTATGGACTATAAGTAACCTTACAGTTGAAAAATTCTAAGGTGTGCCAAATCATCTTTTTAGTCCAAATGAATTTGCCTTCCAACCGGTCTCTTGTACAATTCAGATGGATTCCTCCTCCCCTATAGAGTAGGATCGTGTATGTGTTTGTTTGGATGGAGTATTATTTGAGATATTATTTGGAACATAGATTAATCTTTTCTATATTGATATTATTTGAGATATTATTTGGAATATGGAATATGTATACACTATCAGCGTTGAATAAATGACAACTATGTAAAATTTGAATTTGAAATTCAATTTTTGCACATATATCATAAACCAAACGGTGATAATGTATACACTGTCAGTGTATATAAGATTTACTCAAATTACTATAGTACTTTTTGTGATGTTTTGTATGTGAGATAAAAATGTGGTTGGAAATATAAAAAGGTGGGTTGGAAAATGTGTTTATGATGCAAGCGAAATAGCTTGTTTGGATATCAAATTTTTCCAAATAATATTTCGCTTGCATCATAAGCATATTTCCTAATCCACCTTTTTATATTTCCAACCACCTTTTTATCTCACATACATCACATTATAAAAAGTGCTACAGTACTTATTCCAAATAATATTTCAAATAATACTCTATCCAATTGATTGTGAAAAAAAAAAAAAAACAGTCCTTTACCATCATAACCAAAAGAAATTTACTAAGTTTGCCTGTTAAAATCAAAAAGGAGAAATTGAACAAGAACGTTTGATTAATTTGAGAATATTTTATTAATTGTATAACTTTTTGTGATAGGTTGTACATGAAAAAAAATAATCAAAACTATAAAAATATGGCAGAAAAACATGTTCAAATAATCTGGAGAAAATTTCTTTTCCTATTTATTAGGAAAAAAACCAATCACATTCTAAAAAAAAACTTTTGTGGGCACCAAAATTCTTGTTCTTGGTTCTCATTTCTATACATATCTTTAAGTTTTATATATATTGTTTTTTGTGCTTGACTAGTAATCTTTCCTATCTATGTGTCTTAACCAAGCAATCAATTAGTTATATTTTTTTACCTCTTGGAGATTCGACTAACACAAAAATGCTCATGAGTAAATAAAAAGCACATAAATTTAATTTTTTTGACACGTTAAACATTAATAACCTGCACAAGATGGTCCTGGGTTCAAACCCCCCTTTTTCCTCCCCGTCTCTTAAATTCTACCATTCTCCTACTAAGACAAACTTCAATATCGCCACTAAAAGATGGAAAATAAAACGACTGATTAATAATGTTAAGCAATATTTCTTGCCTCCAATAATTAATCTATTGGACGCATGTAATGGCTAGTGTTTATATTGCTTGATTTGGTTTTTGAAGTTTCTTTTACATTGGAAGAGTAACTTTTTTTTTTGTACCACCAACAAAGACATTTAGGAATGATATGAATAGTCAACTAGAATGTTTGGGGAAGTATCACTTTCCAAAAATTTTTGTTATTTTAGACCTTCTCCCAATTAAATATAATGACAAAATTACCCAACCTATTTATTCTTATGCTATGAAATCTTAAATCAGTAGGAGGGTGGTGTCAAGCAAAACAAGAAACCAGTTAAATACAATCGTGGCATAAATAAAAATTTCAAAATGCTAGACGAAAAAAAAATTTCTAGTAGGGGAAAGGTAGGATTTAAGAAATAGAAATAGGAAGGAGGAAAATCATAGAAACTATAAATCCTGGAGTTTCAACCACACCCACTAGAAAATACTAGCCTAAGTGAAAGAGAGGGGAAAAAAATCTTCTAATGCTCTCTTTTAGCCAATAACAAAGTGACAAGGGCAATTTATTTAGTGGTCAAGAAGAAATGTTCAAAGTTCTATTTCGAATATAGACCTTTTGTTAGACATAAAAACCGAAGTTTAATGGAAAATGCCAAAGGCCAACGTCACGGTAGAGGATGGTCGGCCAGCATTTGAATTATCTACTAATGTCTCGTTAATTTATACATTGATTTCTTCTCTTTTTATGCATATATCATATACAAAAACTAAAGAATTTTTTTATAAAATATCATAATTTCATTAAAATCTGCACTAAAGGCGAAAGTTACATTATCAACCATACACATATATCAAAGAACATATTTGAGAACAATGGATACTATGGATTTGAAAAAATAAAAACGAAAATAAAACAATTGTAACTCCAAAAAGATTTGTGAACCATACACATATATCAAAGAACATATTTGAGAACAATGGATACTATGGATTTGAAAAAATAAAAACGAAAATAAAACAATTGTAACTCCAAAAAGATTTGTGCATGTTTCCAATCGCTAATTAACTACTCAAATTTAGATATTGTGGTGAGATCTACCAAATAGACCAAAAAAATTCTAGATTTGACAATTAAAACTTAAAAAAAAGTCAAATCTAATGATAGAAAAGGGTAAAATGCACTTTTCATCCCTAATGTTCAAGGTGTTAACCAATTTCATCTCTAAAGTTTCATTCAAAACACATTTTCATCCTTGTGATTTTATAATTTTGATTAATTTCATGTTTAAAGTTTTACGCAAATACATTTCATCCTTATAGTTTCCTAAATTTGGTTAATTAAGGACAATTGGTAGATTGTCAAACAATTTGAATGGGATAGTGTCACTTGCCCATGGCATGCCTATTAGTTAAAAAAAATATTGAATCAACAAAAAGTTCAAAAATCCTTTCTTAGTTCACTTGCTCATTTTAGTACAAAAAAGACTAGGAAATTTTTAGCCACCATTACTCTCTTCTTAATCACAGTCGAACAACAAAATCCAAAGAACATGAAGTCAGTGGAAAGAAACAACCCCACTATAGCGAATTGGAGAAAAATGTCTAACAAACCCATTCCAAATAATTGGAGAAAAATATTAATGCAAAAGAATGAATGGTTTGGATTGTCATTTATTTGTAAAATTTTGTTTTGTTACATCATATACATGTTTTTCAATCATTTATTTATCTTTCAATCTATTTATTTTGTCTCAAATACATCATATCAGAATTTAAAGGAAAAAAAGAGATAGCCTCCTATCCAAAAACACTTGTTGTTATTTCTATAATTTAATCAATAATTGAATTAAGTATTAATAATACAATTATTAATGGGACATGTGATGATATTATGTCTAAATTGGTTAACAATCATTTAATTGTCCTTAATTGGTAGGAATTATAAAACTATGAGGATGAAATGTGTTCTACACAAAATGGGTCAAAATTACAAAATTATGAGGATGAAATGTGTTTTGCATGAAATTTTAAAATTGGTTAACACTTAAAACATTGGGGATGAAAAGTGCATTTTTTCCTAATAGAAAAAATTTAAAAACTATCTAAAACTCTCATTAGGGATTTTGGAAGAAAAGAAAACTCTTACTAGAAAAGTTTAGAAGAGGAAAAAACTCTCACTAGGCATGAAAAATGCATTTTTTCCTAATAGAAACAATTTTAAAACTATCTAAAACTCTCATTAGGAATTTTGGAAGAAATGAAAACTCTTACTAGAAAAGTTTAGAAGAGAAAAAAACTCTCACTAGACAATTTTAGGAGAGGAAAAACTCTCACTAAAAATTCATAGGATAGACTTTTTTTTACACAAAATAAAAGAAACTGGAGGGAGGCTCCTCCAGAAAGGAAGATTAGAAAAATTTTGATCCTTCTTCCATGTGAGAGTTGAAGGATGTTTTGACGAGAGAATTTTTTAGAGAGAAGGAAAAGAGTTTTTTAAGTGAGAAGGAAAGAGAGTTTTTTTTTTTTTTTTTGTCTAATAGAACTAAAGAATTAAACATCTAAATCATAGAAACATTTTGACAAAAATCATGCGCAGCTGGCTTATATAGAACGAAGTTCTTAAATTACATAAATTATATTTAACACCAAAGAAAAAAGAATATTATTCTGAGAGTACCTAATTCAATTACAAATAAGGTTTAATTCTATATGCCAATTTCATCCTGCTCTAGTAACAAGACCCAAGGATTATAAAGTTCAAATGGACACAAAATATAAGCACGTCCGGTGGTGCCCAATGAGCACAGGCAGAGCCCAAGTAAATTAATTTTTCAACAAAAAAATAAAACCAGATTAGGAAAGTCACTAAAAATATATGGTAATGTTATTTGCACTCTTCATATGTTATTTGCATTCCCACTATCCCATTTTTATTTTGATACGACCATATTATCCTATCTCTAATTTCTTCTCCTTGTCTATGAGTTAACTTTGCTAGATTTTCTCTTACATTCTAAAACCAATTAATTATTCCATTACACATTATAATGGCTAATTTAAAATTGTCACTAGTATGTATTATGTATTTTTCTACAAAACTTCACGAAATTATATGATGCCAAAGATCAATCTAGCAATATAATATGAACAGATTTCAAACTTAAAGCCCAAAATAAATAAATAAATAAAATTCTAAGCTTCAGATATGACAAAAATCTGAGTATAGCTACAATGTCTCATAAATAGGATATTAATACTACAAAAAGTCAACTAAGAATAGCTCATATAGACACCATAGAGGGAGTAAAACTTTCTAGTATATTTCAACAAAAGCATAACAGCACCCAATATCCAGCTGATGCAATGGAACCTCAATTGTGCTCATCAAAATCTGCAAATTTGAAATTGAAATAAGAATATAAAAAATAAATTAAAATAAAGTTATGTAGATTTAAAAAAAGAGAAACAAAAGTTAAATTTTTTTACCTTTTAGACACGTACGACAATTGTACCCAACTTCCTTGCATGTGAACACAAGATAGGGTAGGAGAAGAAATTAGGACATGGATAATATGGTCTTATCAGGATGAAAATGGGATAGTGAGATTGCAAATAACATAAGGGGAGTGCAAATAACATTATGCAAAATATATATGGAGACAAATAATATTATGATTGTTTATATTTATCTATCCCTTTATATATAACTGGGGCTTGTTTGGTTGCTATATATGTGAAAATAAAAATGGATGTCAAAATTAATACTACTCATACAATTGCTGTGGAAATCTTCCATACGAATTTAGAATAAACATGCTAAAACTTGCCCATTAGTCTAATCATTTCCCACTTGTGCACTAAGTTTCGAGTGAATTAACTCGTTGATACAATGAAAATGATAAATATATAGGTAGACTTTATTTATAAATCTACATGTAAATCAGGTGGTACATTCAATAACTAAGTATTTAGGACCGGCAATTGGGTGGGTTGGATGGGTTGATATCGGATTTTCATTTAAATGAGTTATACCCAACCCGTCCAACTTTAAATTGGGTTAATTCTGGGTTGGGTCATATTGGGTCATCTCAAAATCATAATTCAAATATCACCCAATATATTAATTAATAGATTTTGATACATAAATTCTCTTAAATACATTTTTACATAAAATTTTTTTTTCACACACATAAACACATTTTCCCACACTAAAACAATCTTGGTCCAAGTTGGATATAGCATGAAAAACTAGTATACCAATATACGATTTTCCAAGTCTTGTTACTTGATTTAGCGTTAACTATACCAAACATATTTCTAGTCTCATAAAAGATCCAATCACGCCTTAATTAAACTGAAATTTTGATGAGAGAGATACAATTCTCAACCAATTAGTTCAAATATCACTATTCAATTCATTTGAAAATTTTTGGAAAAATTAACGCAGCATTAAAACAGGTCCAATGACAACTCAGCCATCCACCAGTCATTAATAAAGCACATTCTAATGCCATCGGTCCTACATTTTTCTAAAAATTTTAAGTGATAAAATTTTTTTTAAAAAAAGATAAAAATAAAGGAGAAGATGTCCTACTTTATAATTCTAGAGGAAAAGTTAATCTATGATCCACTTTCTAACCATTTTCTATTTTTCGAGTACTCAGCTTTGGATTCTAACTTTAGAATTTGGTATTGATATTTCATTTAATATAGCAATACTAATATAGCTACATGTTAAGTCATAACATATAATGGAATCTGTTGTTCTTAATCAGTATTGTTTTTTCAAAAAAAAAAAAAAAACCAGTATTGTTACATGACAAAGGGATTATTACATCAA
Organism: Coffea eugenioides; assembly: GCF_003713205.1. NCBI lineage: Eukaryota > Viridiplantae > Streptophyta > Magnoliopsida > Gentianales > Rubiaceae > Coffea > Coffea eugenioides. The sequence continues at coordinate 15,421,403 of NC_040039.1, forward strand.
CAACTGTTTTTAGTGAATCCATGGTTCTTGACTGGTATCGATATGTGACAAGGGGATTATACCAGGAACCGTTTTGACGTATTATTTGTTGCCAAGCAAGACAAGAAGTTTTGGGCTCGTTGAAGTTGCTGGAACAAGAGTTATTTCTTGAATTTAATTTTTTTATTTGTTTTTTAAATTTAAGTGGGGCAATGGGTGTCCAACATAAATACCCAAACCGCCTAAAATATATCTTGGTTTTTATTACTCAACCCAAAATTGACCCAACACCTAAATTACCCAACCTAACCTCTCAAATTAGTGGGTGAATTGTTGGGTTTTGGACATACTCATAAAGTTTGCGTGATGTATTTATTTCATACAAGAAAAGTAGAAAATTAATGCCAGCATGACTATTATGGCTACTTAAATAATATCACAGTTTCGAGTAATCTCTAGATCAAGCCTACTTAAATAATGTCCAAAGAAACAAATTATGGCTCCGAACCAAACATTAGTTTGGAATGACAAAAATCATACCCATAGCGAAATACACTTATGATTCCGCTACTAATTTCCATAACACAACCCAAACAGCTCTCGATTATAATTATTCAAGTAAGTTGGATTAATCTTAAATAATGCCAACCACCCAGCTCTTAGATAAATTAGTCAATCTTATTTATACATATATATATAGTAGTAGGTATGAATCCATGTCACCTTATCGGTCCAATTTTTACACCACAATTCATCCATGGCGGTCAAGTGAATACGCTGTAAGATTAATCCTAAATTATAATTCTGCATGTAAAACTTGTCTAGTAAGCGTGAATTAGTAACTAACTGCTTCCTTAAACGTCGCAGTAACAGCTAAACAAGACCTCTGCGTCGGTAGGAACACTATATATACCCTACACACTCGCACAGGGGATACATTCTCGATTCGTGGAATAACATCTCTCAGACTTTCTTCATTTTCCCATGCCATCATCAATTCATCATCTCTAATCCATTCTTCTACTGCTACTCGTGAAAAGAATCCTAAAATCCTCACCCCATTAAACCCACCCACCAATCAAAAATACAAACAAGTCCAAAGAACCAAAAGAAGTGGAAAAAAGGCAACTCAACACTTTGTTCCTCGTCTCTCCCCTGAGGTACTTTTACAGTACGCTTTTTTAATTTTTTTTTTATTGTTTTTGTTATTCGAAGAGTAATCAATTTAGGGTTTCATTTGTGTTAGCTCGATGGTTTAGTAAATTTTTTTTTGAATGTTCAGTGACATGTAATATTGATGATTGTGTTTTATTGTCTTTGTGATCAATACTGTTTTCTTATTTTAGTTATTGCTTTGATTTTTATTGATGATACATTTTTTTTTTGTTTTTTTTGTTTTAAGTATTTAATCAACGCATTTTTCATTATTTTTCTTCTTGTTGTGAGCTTCATCTGTGTCAGTTTTGATCAAAGTGAAAATGGATCAAATTGGTATTATGTAAAGCTTTAAAGGTATCTGATTTTAAATATTTAATGCAGGGTACATGCCAATTTTTGAGGTATAGGCGCATAAGGTGTACGAATTAGTTGGATTCGAGGAAAGTCGTGGGAGAACCATATATTGTGGTGAACATGGATGGGACTGATTATAGGTCGATTATTAAAGAGTATGGAACAAGTGGGATTGTAGGCGCAGTTATTCTCGCCATAGCTGTGCCTGTATTTCTCTCTGTTGTACTTGTGGGGAAGAAGAAGGCAAAACAGAGAGGAGTTCATGTACAAGTTAGTGGTGAGGCTGGTCTTGCAATGCGCAATGCTAGACAGGCTAGATTGGTCGAGGTTCCCTGGGAAGGAGCCACAACTATGGCTGCTTTATTTGAGCAGTCTTGTAAAAAGTATTGGGGGCAAAGGTTTCTTGGAAGGAGAAAGTTGATAGGTAGGGAGTTTGTGACGGCCAGTGATGGGAGAAAGTTTGAAAAACTTCATTTGGGGGATTATCAGTGGGAGACTTATGGCCAGGTATTTGATCGTGCTTGCAATTTTGCATCGGGTCTTGTTAAATTAGGCCATGATGTGGATACCCGGGCTGCAATATTCTCTGAAACTCGGGCAGAGTGGTTCATTGCGTTTCAGGTAGATGAAATTGTTTTTGTATTTGGGCCATTTTTCTTCTTTGTGCCCTTTGGTTTTTTAATAAAAATATTTGTTTTTGGTTCAGGGATGCTTCCGGCAGAATGTTACTGTTGTTACAATTTATGCTTCCTTAGGGGATGATGCGTTAATACACTCTCTGAATGAGGTAGGAACAAAGTGCTTTTTCGAATTCGAACAATCTGCCTACCTTCTTCTCTGTATAGCTCTTTTAGTGTCCTTTCCTATTTATGTTCTTCAATATGTCAGAGATGAATCTGGCATCTTAGAACTTAGGACTCAACAGTCCTTAATTGAGTTTCATAAATTTTTAACAGACTCAAGTATCAACATTGATCTGTGACTCCAAGCAATTAAAAAAGTTGGCTGCAGTAAGTTCAAGCTTGAAGACCATTAGAAACATTGTTTACTTTGAAGACGGAGAGGCTTCTAGTGACTCAAACACTTCTGAAAATATTAGCAACTGGACAGTTTTCTCATTCTCTGAAATAGAGAAACTTGGTAAAAGTAATCCTGTTCTGCCAACACTGCCTATTAAGAAGGATATTGCCGTTGTGATGTATACTAGTGGCAGCACAGGCCTGCCAAAGGTTTGATCATCTTTTCTTTTTTACATCTTTCAGCAGAAATGAACTTTTGGTGCCTTTTATCATCTATAGTGTTAACATGAAACTGCTTATTCATTGATGAAAACACAACACTTGGAAAAGATTTGTCTTTCATCATTGGTGTGTTTGTTCTTCAATATGAACTAGCAAATTGCTAAAACATTGAAATTTTTTGTGGAGAAAGTAGTGTCTCTACTGGACTTTGTGGGTAAGGATGTGGGTTAACCTTATGTCTATCTAGTGGTAACAGATGACAAATGCGTACACAAGCTTGCATTTGCTTGTGCAAAGTTATAGACATCAAGACCTTCACCTAGTCATTGTAAAGCTACAAATTGCTCCTCTTTTACTTCTTATTCCACATTTCAGTGCCAGTTTTAAGAATTGTGCCCGATCTCCATCAAGAGTCTTAGGCTTTATTCTACTTCTCCAAACAAATTGGTTTTTCATGGAATTGTGATGTTTTGTTTCTGGGCTGTTGCACAATGCTTATGCTGTACCAGTATGATTTCTAGGGTGTCATGATAACTCATGGCAATATCGTAGCCACTTCTGCTGCAGTTATGACTGTGATCCCGAGACTTGGAAGTGATGATGTTTACTTGGCCTACCTGCCACTGGCTCATGTTTTTGAATTGGCTGCTGAGGTACCTTCTTCATGATACTTTGCATGTCAACATCATTGGTTATTCAGAGTGTCCTCCTAAAATTTGTTTTTCTCTAGTCTGTGATGTTGACTGCAGGTGCTACAATTGGTTATGGCTCAGCATTGACACTAACAGACACATCGAACAAAATCAAGAAAGGAACCAAGGGAGATGCTTCAATGTTACAGCCTACTTTAATGGCAGCAGTTCCTGCTATTTTAGATCGTGTCAGGGAAGGAGTTTTGAAAAAGGTTTGGACTATATTGACCAAAAATATTCTACTATTTGGATGCTATTTGAATCCTTTTTTAGATCAATAAATAGCTATCAATGCACCTTTTTCTTTTCTTTTAATTTGTTGTTTTGATGTCTTTAGGTTGACGAGAAGGGAGGTTTAGCTAAGCAACTCTTCGACATTGCTTTTAAGAGACGTTTGGCAGCTATAGAAGGAAGTTGGTTTGGGGCATGGGGCTTAGAGGCACGACTATGGGATATAATCATCTTTACACAGATTCGCTCTGTTCTCGGAGGAAAAATCAGATTCATGCTCTGTGGTGGAGCTCCTTTATCTGGTGACACGCAAAGATTTATTAATATCTGCATGGGGTAATTTTTCTGATCCTCCTGTCCCAGACATAACCACATCTATACTTTCCCCTCTATGGAAAAAAGAAAAGGAGAAGAAAAAGTTATCCTATCAGTGTGCTAATGTCACTGCATAGTGTGTACATAAATGATGCCATTCATGTTATTCTGCCCAAGTTTCTCCTGTATTCCTGTTTCATCATTATCATGCATCTGTATTTTATACAAAATGTTGCAGTGCTCCCATTGGTCAAGGATATGGGCTTACAGAAACTTTTGCTGGAGCTGCTTTCTCGGAGTGGGACGACTCTTCTGTTGGACGTGTTGGACCTCCTCTTGCTTGTTGCTACATCAAGGTGTGCTTAGTAACATCTGCCTAGGAAACAAATGGAATCGATAAGTGGATATCATTGGTCAACTTATTTCTTTTAAGAGGTTTTTGGTTAAATATTCAAAATTTAATAGTCTGATTATGTCATCTCAAACTTTGAAGTCACACATAGCTTTGTATTGTCATCTGGTTCTCAATTGTCAAGTAAATTATTCTGTGAGTTTTATTCTCCTTGATTCACTGAATAATGGTGCCACTATGCAACAAAATTGATCTCTACTAGGAATCACGTTGTGGTTCTATGTCTTCCATATTGTAGGAAATTTAGAATGCAGTTTTAGCTTAGCAGTTAGTATTGAACACAATTCGAGGTTCTAGACTCTGGGAAAAGGATGAGGAACTGGGGTGCAGTGATTTGAAATTAGCTTGTGCATATCAAGAGATTCAAATAACACGGAACCAAATTTTTGCTTGCAGTTTCTGTGCTAGACGTATATTATAAATGCAATGTCAAGCTGTAGGTCTAATTTGTGGAAACATTGTCAAGTTCCATTTCTTCATTCTAATTTTTAAATATCATATGGCTGACACATTAGACACTTTAGAATCTTAGCTTCTTGCACGTGCAGAACTCTGTTTAAGTTCTCGTCACTAATTAGGGTTTTCGTTATCAAGAGCATGAGATTGATGGGAAGGGATTTTTCCTGAAAGTTACTTATAGATCCCATGCATTAATTGAAAAAATGTGGTGGGGAATGCTTGACCTTCCGGCCAAGTCTCAACAAGATATGTTGGTTTGTTTGATCAAGATACAAGACACTGTCAAATTTAGTAACTTAAGCATTTGGGACCAGCGAGTTCTCCAATTAATGCCTTTGAGAATTATGATTATTAGATCTGAGGAGGTTCGTAGTACATAGGGATTGTCTTGCACCCTGGTGGTGTATATGTTAAACAAGGATACCTGGGCTTAGAGGCTAAATATTATGACAAACCAATTTGTTTGTCATTAGATGTTTGGGATCATTTGGTTGATGTCCAAGGCTCCACGAGGCATATTATATCTGAGTAGCAACATCGGGATCTTGAATTGTTACCCATGATAAGATATTTGTCATGACTTTATTTACTATTACACTTTCAAAGTTATTTTTTTTGGGGGGGGGGGGCATTTTTGCTTCTTTGTCCTGGACAAAGTTGTATTGACACTGGGGAATCAGAGTTTTGATGTCCTGAGGTTTAACTGAGTTGTGCATTATCATCTTAACCATATGCTTAATTGCCTATCCATACTTAGTTTAAGATCCTTTAGTTGATGTGGTAGTTATGGTCGATATTACTGTAGTTCTTTGTTCATATCATATCCAGAGTAGATAACTCTGCATGTATATGTTATTCTGTGATAGATAACAAGGAATTGTTACTGAGTTTTGCAACTTTATTTTTTGTTGATGTTGCACTTTGATGTTTCAACTCTCAGACTTTTCCTTTCTCACGAGAAATAAACTCTTAAGATGCCATTTGCATATCCTTGATGAGACTGTTATTTGATTAGTATCTTGAAAACTAGAACAAACAGTATGCTGAATGTACACACACATACATGCACGTAGACATGAAGTCTTAATACTTAGCATGCACAGTTTGCAGTATGGTTTTGTGTATGTAAAAGTGTTGTGTGTTTTTACACTGCAAATATTTAAAGTTTCTTTCAGTAGCAGTACTCAAATGTAAATCACAGATCATCCTGGTTTACAATCTTTTACTTTGATCAAAACTGTTTTAATTCCTAAAAATGAAGTTAGCCCCCTCTCCTATTTTACCCCATCTCCTTGGGAAAATTGGAAGGTTTGGAGAAGAAAAGAGTTGACAAAAACAAAATAGATGCGCCAGATATGTTACTTCCATTTTTTTGACTTTTAAGTACTTTCTTCTCGTCCACTTGAGAATTATGCGTGGTTGCTGGTTCATCAACCACTTTTTTATTGACTGACTATCATGTTTTCATGCAGCTTGTTTCTTGGGAAGAAGGTGGTTACACAACGTATGACAAACCAATGCCACGTGGAGAAGTAGTTATTGGCGGATGCAGTGTAACTTCTGGTTACTTTAAAAATGAAGCCAAGACGAATGAAGTGTACAAGGTACCTAGTTTTCTGGTTATCTGTACAATTGCAAGTGGAAAGTTTTATCTTGCAATTCTAGTTCATTTTGCTATTTGACTCGACAATGCAGGTTGATGAAAAGGGCATGCGGTGGTTTTACACAGGTGACATTGGAAGGTTTCACCCTGATGGATGCCTTGAGATTATCGACAGAAAGAAAGATATCATCAAACTCCAGCATGGGGAGTACATCTCTCTAGGGAAGGTGTGAAATCCTCTCTATTGCTTTTTCCAGAAAAGGAATCAAAACCTGTTTTTCTCCTGTTTACCTTAATGACCTTTCAAACACTGGTACAGGGGTGTGTCCTCTATTTAGATATATGTATGTATATCTTAGTGTTGCACAGGGGAAAAAAGCATTTAAGAGGAAAACAGAAAATAGATGTCACAATTAGAACCAAATCCAACTCATGCAGTGATATTTGTTTCAACCATGATATAAACATTACACCCTCTTCGCTCTCCTTCATTTTTCTTATTGTGCTCATTAACTTTGAGGCGTCCAAAATTTCAAATGAAGTGTCGGGCACAGATCCCATAGCAGTACCAGTGTCGTGTCATGCCCAACATGGGTAGCCCTGTGATGGATAAGAATTGATGTAGCAGGGATATGGACACATCTGGAAGAATTTAAGTCTGCTGTATAGTGACAATAATTGAGCAATTGCAGTTTCTGCTCTTTAGTGTTGTATTTGCTGATATGCATCAGTACTTTCTCAATTCAAGGGTTGTCTTTTCTGCCTTTTCTCTGTCTGTTCTTAATTTATATTTCTTTTGGAAGGGACAAAACGTATTGAAGCAAAACATGTATATTCATCAGCTTGTGCAATGCATTGCAGGTTGAGGCAGCACTTATCACAAGCAGTTATGTTGATAATATCATGGTATATGTTGATCCCTTCCATAATTATTGCGTAGCTCTTGTGGTTCCCTCACATCAGGCCCTCAAGAAATGGGCTGAAGATTCTGGCATTAGCCACGATAAATTTTCCGATTTGTGTAACAAAACTGAAGCTATCAATGAGGTCCAGAAATCACTTTCCAAGGTTTGTTCCCTCATTGCCTATTTAAAAGGTGTATCACTAAGGTGATATATTCGATACTCATTAAGATTGGGTCCTTGTGGGCTATATCTCGATTATGAAGGGTGTATCGAGTGACGAAGCTTTTTTTTTTTTTTTTTGAAAAGGTGACATTTATCTTGAAAGGGGATAGTTTTTGTGATCATTGACTTCACCTCTTTTAAGGAGATAATTTGCCTGAAAGGAACCCTTTTTTACCCTTTCTTTCACATAATGATTTCCATTTTTGTTCTTTGGAATCAACAAGGAACAGGTGAGAGTAAGTTGGGGTTCCAAATTATAGCATCTATTTATAACATTCTACTGCTATTCTTTATGTTCTACACGATCTAAACCCAAATGCACATTGTCATTTGGAGTTCAGAATGCTAAAGCTACATGTTCTAGGGTATTCAACATATTTCTGATGTTGGTCCAAATTTCAGGTAGCAAAGGAAGCAAAATTGGACAAATTCGAGATTCCTGCAAAGATCAAACTATTGCCAGATCCATGGACTCCGGAGTCTGGATTGGTTACTGCAGCTCTCAAATTAAAGAGGGAACAGTTGAAAGCTAAGTTTAAGGATGAGCTGGAAAAGTTATATGCTTGAAGAACTGTAGCCGTTGTACTTGCCAGTGCCTTGTAACTGTTCATGATACGAGTCATGTCAGTTTTTGGGCTCACATTGGAACATAACACGCAATGCCCATCACAAAATTTTATCTGAATTTTCTAGTTCTATTTTGTCTGTTGTTCTGTTTCTTTTTTTTTTTTTGTGTTTTTCTGGAAGGATCAGAGTGACAATTCAGTGAAAGATTCGAACTTGATCAATGTAGAAATAGCTACGTACCATGCTCATTTTGCACAAAATGACAGCAGATTCCAAATAACTAGTGCCTAAAATTCTCTGTAGCTAGGACGTTGAGTAAAACGTTATCAGTTGTTTGGTTAGCTAACTTGTAATCTTTGTATAATCTTTTAGTTCACCGAAAGCTAATCTTGTAACCTTGTATAATTTGAAAACCTGGTGCTTTTCGCCCATGAATTTCCAAAATCTTGTTTTTGATATCTGATGACTATATTCAAATTTTTTGTTTACCGATGCCATATGCTATAGGGTTAATTACCTAGCAGGGAAATTTAACATTGTAATTTACGTACTTTTGCGAATAACTTGCAAACAATAATGAGATATCCAATAAGTTTCATACTGACAATTGAAATTGTATTTTCCTCTACACTATTAAATGAGTTTCGTTTTCCTACACCTCCTCATTTCAGCTCACTGTTTATCTGACATACTTGTGTATCTTTCCCATCCATGGAATTCTACAAACCTCGAAAATTTAGTAGTATCATCTGTTCTTGCCCAATTAATTTTGAGTTCAAAGTTTAAATTTCCACAAAACAATTGAGGATTACAAAAACAAACCAAAAAAAAAAAGAAAAAGAGAGAGAGAGAGTCAGAGCACCACCCGCTTCATGCATCACGAATGGTGGCTTCATGCATCACAAATGGAGCTTGACAGCTTCCGGTCTTAGGTTCTACAATAGTCTATCATAACAGCTTCTCACAAATTTTCCCAAAGGTCATCCATCATTTTTCTTCTGAAGTGCTTGAGCTTAGCAAAGCTGGCACAGCTAGCAGGGAAGGTCGTAGGATGAGATATAAAGCAGGACCAACTAATGGAATCAATGATAAGGGAAGCAGCCATAAACCTTTGTTATCCCTGCAGAGAGAATGGGGATCTAAATAATGTTTCTTCCTGGATGTCATAAATAAGCAAGTTCCTCTGTGTGCCCTCAGGAATAGAAGTGTTTTGATGCATCAAGCATGAATAATACGGAGGCTGACTGGATACTTACCATCTTCGAGCAGTCATATCATTGTAAACCCAGAATGGAGCAAATGTTGATAACAAAGCAAAGTCAATGCATGTAAGATGTATCTGCATTCCAGAAAACTGGCTCAGTTTCACAAATAGCAAAGGACTTAGGCTGCCTGCCACAGCCTACAAGATAAAAAACTTTTTAATGACCTAGTATCAGATTTCTCATTTTGTTCAATTGTACCACTCACTTTCCCTAAAGTTGGCCAAAGATATTTTAAGCAGCAGCAGATTCCATGCGAAAAAATCTTTCAGCGAGTTACTATAATAGTAACAGGTGTCCAGCTTCAACACTGAAATAAGCAACACTCCTAATTGATTGTAGCAAGGCCTCAAGGCTTTTAACTTACCAAGTGAATCTAAATTTGTCCCTTTGTTTCTCCTGTATTAATCGCCTCTTACTCCTTTTAGCCAACATAGAGAATAAAACACACTAAACACAGTACTCAGGTAATCCTGGTTCTAACTTGATGAATGAAGCCAAACTCTCAAATCATCAATAAGTCCAGAAAAAAGCATTACTTTTTATTTGGGAACTCTTATATACACCAGCATTCATGCGGAATACATGTAGGACCCATTATCACGAGAAAACTCTAAAATACAATGGATTTAATTTGTTCAAGAGAGATTTTCCTGCAGGTCCTGAAGAAAGGGTCCTCGCATTCAGCAAATGCAACCCCTTTGACCACACAATTGCTAAATGCAAGGTCAGTTACTTCATCCTCAAAAAAAAAAAAAAAAAAAAAACTCCTTTGGTTAATGTCAGAGTGTTCTTGACTTACCATTCACCAAATGCAAAGAACCCCCTCATCCAAAAAACAACGCCAAAAATCAGTGTCTAGCTTGTGAGCATCTTTCACTATTTGTAAACCCAACAAGAAGCATAATACAGATGATTTGAAATAAGGTGATTGCAGCTACTAGATGATCAACATGGTCAGAATCTGTCATATACAGACATTAAAAAAAAAAGGCTTATTCATATTAATGTTTGCCACCCACTTAGGGTCATATACCTTTGCATTTGCCATTTTCTTCCAAGGTAAAAATACAAAAGAAGCAATAATGCAGCCTGGCCACATCCAAAAGTTGTACTGGTGGCAGAAAAAGGGTACACAATCAAAGTAGATATGGCCTGATAAGATTAAAAACCAAACATAGAATCTCTTGAAACTGCTAAGCTGTGAACACAGTTAATGACATGAATGAACCCAACTCTGCAAATCAAGTAAAAAGGCCATGCAAGTTCAAGTATATAAACACTCACAAATTTGCTTGCTCTGAAGTACTGGTAAAACTCCCTCCAAACAGCCCCATCAGATAAACCTGCATAAGCCATTAAACCTAACCCTGCAGCCAATGCAATCTGAGGCATAGTTAGTTAGATATCACTTTAAGAATAGGAGCAAACATGAAACAACTGACATCTAAGATATAAACTTCAATGTAAAACCAGCACGTCAAATCAAGATAATATATAAACCAGATGCTTAAGGAGTCCAAACAACAGACTCTTATCCACTAATTTCTATTTTTACTATAAAATGACCTACGAGTGTAACTTAAATTAATTATAGAACCACACCAAAATTTTCATCATTTCTAATTTGAACTTCACTAAATTTTTATTGAGAAGTAGAACCTGATTTTCTTAGGAAATTTTTTTTTTGACAGGAGTTGATAATTATTTGGATGCAACCAAAGGATTTGTTAATAGTTATTTGAATGCTAAATAGTTAACCTCTAATTTTTACTCTGATGAATGACTGCTTGCAGCAACTTATCATGACTGTGCAAGCTTGAGGGACTCCAAGGAGGGAGTGACTTAGTGATCAATAAGAAAGTCATGCGGCAGTTGAAATCAAATACAGTGGAGGAGGCACAAAGTCTAGGAATGTGCCCATCCTGACTCAGTCAAATGTTGTCCAAAGATATCATACTTTAGACAGTGGAAATTCCCAATAAGGAAACAAGAGGAAATGATATCTTGTGAAATGTATTCCTCAGAAGTTAATGCAATTGACAGCTTTCCCAACTTATTACACCTATTATGCAAGGCAAAGCCTTACATTTTGCAGCTCTCCTAATATCATTGTGTTCCATTTCAGAGCAAACATCATTAGCACATCAAATTCCCCAGTACACTATGCAGCAACTCATGCAACTCTTCAACATTTTCTGCCATCCCTTTTCCTTCTTATTCTGCCAAACATACCCTCCTTAACTTTTAGATCCATTTAAGTAATCATCAATCACAGACCAACTCAAATTAACTAATGAAGATGGCAGTCATTTACAACAAACTTAAGGCAATAAATAGGTCAGCAACTCTTACACCATTCATCAACAAATATAACTTCATGCTCATCAAGAAAGAGGAAAAAGAGCTGGTAGAGGATCAGGATGTCAAATATGTTCACATGGAGATGTTTCATGACTTGGAATAAAATTTTGTACTTTAGGTTTAAATTAACCATCACATCATCTTTATCAAAACAAACCAAAATTCAGAATTTAAAGGCAGTTTTTCAGTTTTATTATATATCATGAATTTAATTCATTGTTGACCATGTCATACATTCAATCCTAGTAGGAAGTTTAGGTAATATAGTAGAAACCTATAGCTAGTGATCATGAACACCACTTAGGTATCCAAGTCCTGCTGTAGTAGAAACAGTTTTTGAAATTGCCTTTAGTATTACCACCTTGTAACTCACAAGCTTCAATAAAGATACTCTTCAAATCTAAGATTGTGCTTGTAATTTTGCTAAACCTTAAAAGTACAGCTCTCCTTCACATTCTCATTTTTCTTCTTTCTCTTTGCTTTTTTTTTTATTTTTTTATTTTAACCTCCTTCTCTCTCTCTCTCTCTCTCTCTCTATAGTAGGGGAGGGATAAATTGAAGAAACGGAAAAGTGGATTTGAACGCAGAACTTCTAAAGTCCTGGAACCTCAACCTTAGCCACTAGACCAAGACCTCCTTGGCTTTTAAAAGTCCTTCATTTGTTCCCCCAAACACCCAAAAAAAAAAAAAGCAGGGCCAGGGTGAGATTTAAGAAACAGGGAGGATGAAGGTGGATTTGAAGGGCGAGTTCCTGGGGCCTCAACCTTGCCATTAGACCAAGGCCTCCTTCGCCCCTCCACTTTTTCATCTGAAAGCTTTCAATAATTTCTCCTAATCAATTAAACTTTAATCACAGTCCAACCCCACTCCTTCAAAGCAAATCATAAAAACCCAGGGGCTGTTTCATTATGGTGGAAACTGGAGCTCTGGAGCTCAGAATTCAAGGAAATTGAGCTTTAGCCTGATGACTAAAACCAAGCTAAGAAGCGTAGACCGGCTAATATAAAGAGTATGCATCATGTCAAAGGCGACCTCTTTTTGAGGTAAAATGTGAATAACCACAAACAGCTGTCACCATCATGCCATGTATCTACACAAACAATAATAATGGAATAACATAAAGAGTAATGTAGCTTTTATGTATTCCTATTCTGGCAAACCACTTCATGTAACAGTTAGTCCACCAAATTGGAGTTTTTGTATAAACGCTTGTGCTCTAAAATAGGCATCATAAGCAGTGAAGGAGGTGTAGAGTGAGGAGAGAGAAAGCAACATGCAATTGAAAGGTTTGCCATATTAGGCTGGCAGTATACTGAGATCAAAAGGCTTTCTCATAAAGGCAAGGGATATATTTACTCAAAAAGTGAGGCTTGTATCTAGCCATATCGTAATAGAGAATGATCAAATGCTAACATTTACTTGTTTGTCTCCTTATTTATTGAAAGACACGTTAAATATGATATGTCCATACCTCCCTAACCTTTCCACTCTGTGACCAACTAGGATAGTTACATTAAATGAAGTTTCATACTTGGGATTTAAGATTATTCAGATAAATTTTTGGAATCATTCACTATGGTACTTTTTGAGACATTACAAAGAAAAGGTAATTGAAATGTGTTTTAGTAGTAACCAAATATAAAGTTTCCAGAATAATTACAATCCAAAGACATATTTATTTTAACAAGACAAAAGGTTGCTCCAGGTTTCTGGTGCATCAAATTCAAACAAAGCGCGAGAGTAGTATTAATAAAACCAGTTTTGTTTTCTGAACAATTATTGAAACATTAAGATAGTAGAAACCATTCTTTTCTTTCATCCCTGGATAATGATAGTATGACTTGCATGCCATGCTTCTTACAAATAATGAATTCAAAGCAGTAAACAAACCAAAATTCTAATTATATGTCACGAACACAGTTATATTTCAACATGCCGGTTCAAACCTGATTCAACCATGTTTAAGAATTCAAAAGATTGTTGATCTTCTCGATACCTTGTTTGTCGTGCTTCTGTCAAACTTGACTCTTGTTTATTTGTTTTTTCACTATAAAATTGAATGCCTTTTAGATCAATGAGCACAGCTATTGAAGTTCAAATTTGAGATTGCTTCATACGCTCTAGAACTAATGTCTTTGCACAAGATTGATATATCTAACACCAAGACAATAGACTAGCTCATTTCCAGCAGATGATAGCGTCCTTAAAGTTTCTCAACAAAACCCTGTTCACTGATTCTAGCCAAAAGTTGGCACGATAAGTCAGAAAGTCTTCATAGTGCAAAATTAATAGCGTAGGATACTAGTCATGCATGCTTCTATGATCTCCATAACAAATCCCCTAATGCAACTTTAGTACTAATTCCTGAATCAGTTACTTTTTTAAGCTTCAAATCTCTCTCTCACAATTTAGCCTAATGTCAGCACTATAAAGTTATGGCCTTTCCAATGCTTGTTGTAGTGAACATGAACCAAAATTATAACTTACAGTGAAAGGAGTAAACTTTTGTTACTCTACAAGGTACAAAAAACTATCAACTCATTTCCACCAACTCATATCCACCCACAACCTATTACATCAGGCACCCCTAAACATGATAACAGCATGATAACTTTAGTTTTGCAGATTTTAGTTTGGCATAACCCATGCATGATAACTTTCTTTCACATCATCGATCCTGAAAAGAGTTCATATTAAAACTAATTTTCTGCAAACATCTATTACATGACATAAATTTCTCACAGAACTCTCCTTACCGCGGCAGTTATTTTTGATTCCAGAAAATTCAGAGGCCATCTTCTAAGCTCAGTTACTTCAATAGGTGGTGGTGGTGGTCTCCAAAGAATAAAATATGGAATCAGACCATATGCACCTGCAAAGCCTGAAAGAATGAGGAAGGGCCAGACAGGGACACTCCTATTTTCACTGCAGCATCAAAGACCAGCAGATATAAGAATCAATCAACCTCCATATATCTTGAAAAAAGTTAAAGCACAAATTAAAAACATTGTGCTTCCCAAATTCTTATAGAGTCCTTTCCCGTGTAACTCTTAGTTGCATTCAATTAGAAAGGCATCGGTGTGCGACATTATCTTTGAAAATAGATGTGTAAAGAATATGACCAGGGACTCTAATCATCACCTGTGTTAACTTTATACAGACTTAGAGAAGTGAAAATACAATTCTGAACCGCCTAGCTTCTATCTTAAGGTATCCAAGCACGAAGTAAACAATAACTCAGAGGCATTATCAGTAAACTTAAGCAATACAAGTCATCAAAATTACCATCGGCCAGTCGGAAGCAGCAACATACTGTACACAAACGGATACAACCCCAAGATATACCACAAAGCCACTAGCACTTCATTCATTTGGAAGCCATCATCTCCTATTATATTAACAAGCTTTTTCAAGAAATACACATCTGTCGACTGCAAACAATCATCAAAGTCAATAGTGAAAATAGGGCAAAAGATGAGCACATGACACCATAGAAGCTTCTACCTTCTCCTCCTGAAGCATCAGGTTGCCATGATAAATAATAAAACTCCCAGTATTTCTTTTCCTTTTTCAAAAACTCCTACTAATTTTATTGCTGATTGGGAAATCGAACAAATAACAACTGAAGAAGTTGGTTTCAATCTTAAAGAAAAGCCCAATAGCCAATAACAACACAGTGCAATTGCTTTAAAAAGAAAAAAGAAATCCATTTTCTTGTTCCTCAGCTCTCATTTCGTCTGACATCTAAGACAAATTAACCAACAAAGTCTTTCTTTCCCCCCTCTTTTTTTATTATTACAATAACCAAAACTTTCAGTAGTTATTAATCAAGAAGATAAAAAAACATATCAAAGATTTTTTTTCCCCTTCCATATAATAAACTACAATACCATACCGGGGTTTGGTTTGGTGCTAGAAAGACAACATAGTACACAAGTCCAGCATAAAGTCCAAGGAGCAACAACGACGTCGTCCAGTCCCTTTCTCCTCCTCCTCCTCCTCCTCCTCCATTATTTGCATCATTCTCCTCCTCCAGACAAATTTCTTCATTTTCCAATATGGGATTTTCCGGGTTCTCTTCCGTGCTCAATGAACTGTAACACCAAAATGAATTTTGCAGTTTCTGCAATGGCACCAGTTTTATGCTGCCGTTGATTCCAGTCTCATCTTTCCAATTACTATTACAGCTAGTACGAGTCCTACAGTGTTTTTCATAAAATCTTGTGCTTAATTTTATAACAATTGGGAACTTTTGCTGCTCAGGTTTAATGGGTTGCGGAGATGGAATTTTCGGAGGAGCATGATTATGTCCATGAACTGGGAAATATGAGAAATTGCAAGAATTGAGGTTGGTGTTGGCTAACATAACAACCTGCTCGAAGCTTTACCTGCAGAAAATTTTGAGGGTGCTAGTCAAATATCAGGGTACCGGGATGTTTTGCTGTATGCATAAATGTTGTCTGGTTATCTATTGTAGCCTACAATTGTATAACCCACAATTTTATATCTTAATTATTAGAGCAGGTTTGTGTGGTAAGTTTGGTGGAGATTTGTGTTCCTACCAAAAAAAAAAAAAGGAATGTTTTGGTGGAGATTTTTGTAACTTTGACATGCAAATTGTATATATATTTTTGGGTTAATTGTAATATGCACCCTTCAATTATCCTGCAATTGGCCTTTACTCCCTAAACTTTAAATTTCAGCAATTTTTTGCAATCCACAAAATTTCAACGGGTGAAAAGATGATTTGCTCCCTTATTCTTCTTTAGTCCCAAAAATACCCTCTTCTATCCACATAACAAATACACAAAATTTTCACAATGTATTAACTAAAAGTTAAGGAGTTTCAAATGCAAAATAAAAAGAAGGAATTTACACTTGTAAAATTTAGCTAGGAGTGTGCATCAAAATCAAATTCAATAATTTGGGAGAATGAAATTGGTAGTTTCGATAAATTGTCTCTGGAAAATTTCAAACTAATTCATTTTCAAATTTTACATTTTTTATTTCAATTCCGTATAGAAATGAAATCGAAAAATGGTATTTTACCGATTTCACCGAAAAAGAATTTTGAGCCAAAAACAAAGAAGAACGATAGCTATGATGTTCAAACTTGAAGCTTTAGCTTCTGCCAACATTGAAGAATTTGGCTTTTCGTTGAGAACCTTCAAACATCATTAAATTTGGCTTCACTAGATTGAAAGTTGTGGAGGCCAATTGTGGATTTGTCCACCTCGGCAACCCCGCACTCAAGTGGTACCAGGACTTCAATCCTAACATCCTTAAGGTGCGGGGTTCGAATCCTGGGGAGGCCCCATCCGGTACCATCCTAACATCCTCAAAGGTGCGGGGTTGCCGAGGTGGACAAATCCACAATTGGCCTCCACAAAAGTAAACCAAAACATGAAACCACCAGATTGAAAGTAAACTAAAGCATGCAACAATGTCAATATAGTTGACACTATGACCACAATCGGCACAATCTACAATTGAATTAGGGAAACATAAAATTAGGGCCAAATTTGGCCATAATTAAAAAAAAGTTAGAGGAGATGGGAGTAAGAAGTGATCGGACTGGTACTCATTGAGAGATTAATACTGCTAGATGAGAGAGGAGGCTCATAACTAGAGAGACAGAATGAAAAGATGGCCAACAGCAATTGAGGAGGAGGAGTGGGAAGTTGTAGAGAGGGGAAGGAAAGGGACCAAGTGATAATTGAGAACGGAAAGAGCCGCTGGCTTTGGTAAACGAGAAATGAAAGAGATAGGAAGGGGTTTGGTAATTTTGTATGTGTTTTGATTATTATAATAATTTTTTTATATATGGTGCTTATACAGCTATACTATTATACGTCTGACATACGAAACTACGGATGTGAGTTCGAATTCGGAAATTTTGAAATCATAATTCCTAATAGCAAATTCGAACCAATTTCAAGCATTTGGAATTCGGAATATCCGATTTATTGAACAAATTCCATTTTACCAATTTTGAATTTCCAAATTCAATTCAAAATTGGTCTGTAAATCGGTAATTTTTGTATTTGCTCACTCCTAAATTTAACTGGCTAGTAATTTACGCTTGTAAAATTCAACTGCTCGAGTGAAGTCCGAAAATTTCCATCAATGCATATTTGAGAACATAGCAGTAGCAAAACCCTATTTCCTCTCTCTGCCATCAAAACCTCATCCTAGAAAATACACAGTAGCATTACCATCCCTCTCTTCCCCAAGCCTCGTCTCTCCCCTCTACTATCCTTGTCTTCTCCCTATCCCAGAGAAGAATTTGGTCCCCCAGTACAACGTTGAGGAGTAGAACAAGAACAATGGTGACATAGAATTTATTTTTTGAAGGATAAAATTGGATTTTGGAGGAGTTCAAATCAAGATTTATTGATGATGAATTGATATAAAAAAATTGGTGTTGATAAAATAAAAAAATAGATTCATTTTTGCTGTAAGAGGAGACGACAATATTGGTGGGTTTCAAAAGCTACAGTGTTGTTGGCACAATTGTAGTGGGCAAGATTTGATGATGGGGTATTTTTATGATTTATTTTCTTCTTTGTCTGATATTTTTGGTTTTATTTTGTGTAATGAATTTTAAAAGATAATAGTTGTGGTGAAATTAAGAGCTTACGATGATGGTACGGCTGTTGAAGTTGGCATTTTTTATTTTTTTTCTTCTGATGTTTAATTTTTAAGCATTTTTTTGATGAATTTTTGCTGTTAATTTATTTGATTAGTATAGTTTTTGGAGGCTATGATATTGTTGGAGTTATGCTGGTGAGTTTTTAACATAGGATAATTTTTAATTATTTTTTTTGGTGTTTGGTTCTCTTTTACGATGAATAGGTAATAGTGGTGATTCAACCATTGAAATTGTTTGTTTCTTTGTTTGTTGAGTTTTT
Organism: Coffea eugenioides; assembly: GCF_003713205.1. NCBI lineage: Eukaryota > Viridiplantae > Streptophyta > Magnoliopsida > Gentianales > Rubiaceae > Coffea > Coffea eugenioides. The sequence goes on from NC_040039.1 coordinate 15,440,078, forward strand.
AGGTATTAATTAATTTTTTAAGGAATTCTTTGTTTATACGAAAAGTTTGTAAATAGAAGGAATTTGACTTTATTGTGAAGATGAATTTGAGGGAGGGTAATTTTGGAAAGTAAATTAAAAATCGAGGGTAAACTAGTATATTCTGTAAAAGAAATTAAAAGTTGTAGGTTGTTGAATGCTAAAATTCAAAGTTTAGGGTATAAAGTTTAATATTAGAATAGTTGAGAAGTTCAAACTACAATTAATGCTATATTTTTAAAGAAGCTAAAATCCTACGTATCTTATCCTATGTTTTCAGAACCGGACCGGGTATCGACTCAGTCGAGGTCAGGGGTCAGGGGTCAATGGGTTCGACCGGAGGTCGATAGGGATCGAACCGGATGACGTCATAAATAAAAATTATTTAAAAATTAAAATATTATATATAAAATATCTAATAATATGTTAATATTAATAAAGGTATATTCATATATATTTGATGTTTCAAATATATTTAACAAGAAAATACAAAGAAATTAGAACAATCAAGTAGCAATTTATGTTATTTAATAAATATTAACAACTTTAGAATTAAAATTATGAATTTAATTGAAAAATAACATCAAATTTTAGGACAATATTTATAAAGTATGAAATATTTGAGATATATTAATAAGTTCTAACAATTTAGGGGGCCAAAACATAATATTGAAAAGATTGAGTTTTTTTTTTAAAAAAATGCCCATTGAACCGGAAAAACCGGTTTTTTTCCGGTCAAATCCAGTTTTTGACCGGCTTTGACCGGGCTTTAAATTTCCGATTTTTTACCATGACTCGGACCGGACACTTGGCCGGTTCCCGGTTCGACCGGCCGGTCCGGTCCGAGTTTCAAAACAGAGATCTTATCTTATCTTCCCTCAAGTCCGGTCCGAGTTTCAAAACAGAGATCTTATCTTATCTTCCCTCAAGTATAATAAAAAGAGAAGGGGGTTACTGTAGCAGCCCAAAGCTTGCCACATGGCTCTCCTTCTTTTTGACAAGTGGCATATTTCATGATCTAATTTCTTTTCTTTTTTCTTTTTCATTATTTTCCTCTTATTTTCTCCTCCCTTTTTGACCAAGACAAAAATTTACACAAATCCTAATGTGCCGCTGCTTCATCCCTTCTCATCCTATACCTCTTTACTCGTTCCCACGCTTTACACCTTTCTCTTTCAATGTTCTTTTCTAAATGAGGCGAATTTACTAACATATGTGAAAACTCGAGAAAAATTATATGTATGCTATGAATTTCTTTTATTTTAATTATTTCGATATTAGAAATATTATAACAAAAAAATTGTTAAATTAAATGCCTAATTGAATTTATATAAAAATTGAGAATTTAGAAGAAATATCCTAGAATGGTAAAAAATAAATAAATAAATAAATAAACATATGATATGCATATTGTAATTTGAGCCATTTGAATACATTATATAGTTGAATAAATATATGCCTAATTAATTTTCTTTAAAACCAAATGTGTGGGAATTTACTGGATCGATATAAGGGAAATTGTTTTTTTTTTATAAGGTACATACAAATTAAAACAAACGAAACATCGAGACAAAATTACGGACTTGTGGTAACCAAATGAACTAAAATGAAAATACTAAACTAACCTTGGAATTTTTGGTTAAACTACTATGCAGCCAAAGAACTAACCATCAGGAATTTATAGGACAAACCGAGAGTTTGAGGAATTGAAATTGAATAGGGGTTGGCCAATTAGCTACCACACTAAACGGTGGAAAGGAAATGAGTAGAGTTTTGGCTGCTAGCTTGGGGCGGTGAATAACTCTCCTTTGGACAGCTGTTGGAATGAACTTGTTACCAAAAGTTGCTGAGTAAGCAGTGACCGAATGAGAGTTGGAATGATTAGCACCGAATGAAGAGGTTTGAGTGGTCGGCTGAGTGAAGGAAATATGTTCATTTCTCTTCTTACCAATCTAGTATTAGAAACAAAACTGAGGGAGAGTTTCGGTCACACCCATGCATTTCCAAATACCACCGAGTGAGAGGAAACAGAGAGACTGAGGAAAGAAAGCAAGAGTGAGAGAGAGTGAGAGCAAGACCGAGAGAAACTAAGACATATTTCTCTCATCTCCGTACACAATCAAAAGGGAGGAAAGGAAGCATTTCTGATTTTCTCTTGCTTCCAGTGCAACCGAAAGAGTGAGGAGGAGAGAGTTAGACAGTGTTAGCTGCATTCATCTAGCTTGTGACCTTAGAACCATGAGCTAAGAGTGAGTACAAAGAGATGAAACCAGTCTGCAACTCACGTATCAACTGCATCAGTGAGGGAACAGAGTGAGAGCTGGTGCAATCTGGAGTAACCGAAGCTTAAAAACTGGAGCAGTCTGCAACTGTTGAATTCTAAAGGAAAGGAGGTGAAAAAATTCTGTAATAAACCTTTACTTATTAAGTATAAGTGAATATATAAGTTGCATGTTAAGTTTAGCAAGGAAAATGAATTCTTGACCAAGGAAAATTCTGATTTGGGATTGAAAAGCTGTTGGACTGAAACTGGTAGGAACCGAAAGTTCATTGGTTAGAGTTGCAGCTTGTTAACAAGTGTAGAATGGAAAATAGCGTTGGAAATTCATGTAACATATATATCTCAAGTATTATAAGAGGTTTAGCTGTAGAAACTTGTGAAAAGTTGGAGATTCAGCAAGTATGATGGAACTGGAAATCCTAAAACGCATCTCAAGATGTTTGCCAACAAGTTAGGTAAGCCCATGGATGATGAAAATCTGCCTATGCGTCTGTTTCCAGAAAGTTTAGAGGGAGATGCTCTAAATTGGTATTCAAATCTGAAGTCTGAAGAGGTTAAAACCTGGTTGGATTTAGCAACAGCCTTTGTGAAGTAATATAAGTTTAATTGTGAATTGGCACCAACACGAACAACACTGGAGGGTACAAAAAGAAAGCCATCGGAAGATCACAAGACCTATGCAAAGCGGTGAAGAAAGTTAGCTGCCAAAGTGCAGCCTCCTATGATTGAGGAGGAGATTGTTCGTACTTTCATCAAGGCTCACGATTCACCCTACTTTGAAGAGATCTTTCGCATGACTGGAAGTTCATTTGCCGCCATTATTAACAAGTTGGAGGAATACGATGAGTTTGTCAAAGCAGGGAGATTGTTAATGTATCGGCATTAAAATTGTAATTAGATGCTCTACAAAATCAAAACAACAGTGGGAAAAAGCCCCCATTCAAGAAGAAAGAAGGTGATACTGCTTTTATATGGGATGAAGACCCATCTTTCAGACCCAGAAATCATCTTACCTATTCTTTTCCTTACCCGTATTACACCAACCCTCAACCAGTCTACCACACTACTACCCAATTCCATCATTCCCGACCAAGTTATTTGAATACCTCACCCTTACCTCCAATCCCACAACCTGTCTTTCAAAATCACCTTCATCCCATTTACCATTCCAGACCAACCCTGCAAAATAATAACCCTTCTCAAAATTCTTTTCAAACCAGTGGAATTCAAACTCAGAAGCAATTTCGAACTTTCACCAACTTGGGCCGACCTATTGATCAATTGTATGAGCAGTTAAAAGCAGCTGGAAAAATTGGCACTGTTCCTCCCAAACTCTATCCCAGAGGTCCTCCTGCCGGTTATGATCCGCATGCAATCTGTGCTTATCATTCTGGAATTTCTGGTCATACCACTGGCAATTGTTGAGATTTAAAACATAAGATTCAGGACATGATTGACTTTGGAGACATCCTTCTCAGAAGAAAGGGAGAGCAGGGACCGAATGTTAGTAAGAATCCTTTACCTGAGCATGGGAGCATTGTGGGGGTTATCATCATTGATGAAGATTTTGCCGATCCCACTCAATACATTGTAGATGAAACTGAGGTGTTTGGCGTGTTGGAAGCTGACCATGCGAGAATGAGAAAACTGTCGTCTGTTGAAAAGTCCATGACTAAGGATAATGTTGAGGAAAAGTTGAAATCTTTGGTATTTGAAAAGGAGGAGCTATTTATAGTAGAAGGAGGGCCTTCCAAGATTGACAATTCTAAAGCTCCTTTTGTTTTGGATCTACCATCTTTTGAATGGGATATATCAGAACCTATCATTCTTGAATTTTCGGAACAAATGCTTGTGAATAACTTGCAAGAGGTGCCATGGAACTACGAGGAGTCTATTCTATTGATTGGAAATAAAAAAATGCTTAAAGGAGGAGGGATCTACTATTACCCTGTCTTGGAGAATTGTGGGAAACTCTGAAATTGATGTTCAGTCCCGGGCTAAGGTTAAATCTCCGACGCCCAAACCCCTTGTGTCTGAAAATGAAGCTGTGGATTTTTTAAAGATGTTAAAGAGAAGTGAGTACAGAATAGTAGAACAGTTGGATAGAATGCCTACTCAGACTTCTTTTCTGAATCTTCTTTTGACCTCCGAGCTACACAGAGAAGCATTGCTCAAAATCCTGAACGAAGCTCGAGTCCCTAAAGATATTCCGGTGGATAAATTTTCTAACCTTGTAGGGAATGTACTTGTTGCTAATCATATCGCTTTCTCCGATGAAGATCTGACTGCAGAAGGGATCGGACATAACAGAGTCTTGTATATATCAGTCCGCTGCAATGGAAAGTTGTTGTCGAGGGTCTTGGTGGATAATAGGTCAGCATTGAATATTTGTCCATGGAACACTCTCACCAAGCTTGGATTTCTTGACATTAAACTCCACCCATCTGCAACTGTGGTTCGAGGATTCGATGGTTCAAAGAGAGAATCTATGGGAGAGACAGATCTGATATTGGAGATAGGCCCTACTCAATTCCAAGTTACTTGCCAAGTCATGGACTTCTCCAACGTTTACAATATTTTATTTGGAAGATCTTGGATACATGTTTCCAATTCAGTGCCACCTTCTCTACATCAAATGTTGAGGTTTATTGTGAATGATCAACTCATTACTGTGTTTGCTGAGGATGACTGTACCATGATCGTTGATGCAAAACTCAAAGGTGAAGACACAAAAAGAACTCCAATTTCATCTCATCACGTTGCTGACATCGTCTCTGTGGGATGGGTATTCAGGGATAAGTCGCTGGCTCAATCAGATTTGCCAGAGGCCAGTATTATAATGGCTAGGGAGATGATCTGAGGCGGATATGAAATAAGAAAAGGTCTTGGGCGGGAATTGCAAGGAATTTTGGAGCCAATAGAGATCCCGACGCAGCAGGATATATTTGGTCTGGGATTTCATCCAACTGCTAAGTATAGAAGGAAAATGCAAGCTCGAAAATAAGCTGAAAAGAAGGGTAAACAAACTGCCTTAAATGTCCCACCGCTATATCACACTTTTTCTCGTCCATCAGAGGTGATTATGCCAGAAACGAAGGATCTTGTGGAGAAAATTGAAGTGGACCTGTCTCAATTATTTGTCGGGATCACTTGTGAGGAGGAGCCATCAGAGAATGCAGAATTTTTGTCAATTACCGAAGGAGCTATTCAGAATTGGACTGCTGATTATCTTCCATCTCGAAGGGAATTTCGGTAAATTTAAGGGGATTGTCTTTTGTCTAGATCATATCCAGATAGGACGGTAGTCTGGATCTTTTGTTAAAAGAAATTGCTTTAATTTTTTGAACCTTTATTCTCGTTTTAGTTAATATAGCTTGTTTTGTTCAAGAAAATTGCTGAAACGGAAATAAAGGTTTGCGCTATATATGTCTTTAAATAGCAATCATGTCTGTATATTTTTCTTTTGTGAAGTCTCGATGCATTTTGAATTTAATGAAATGAAAGACTTCTCCAGTATTTGCTATTTATTTATTACTTATGTTCTATTCTATTTTCAGATGGCCACAAATAAAACCCTCTGACCCTTTGGATGTCACCATTTTGGAATTCGATGGCTGCAATCTCGATATCTCTCATGAACTTGAAATCATGCAATCTGAAATTCAAAATGAGAGCGATACTGAGGAAGAATTTGAATCCATTTCAAGAGATTTAAAACAGTATGAAGAGAAACCCAAACTCAACTTAGAAGAAACAGAAATCATCAATATTGGCACTAAGACGAAAGTTAAAGAAGTTAAAGTCAGTATTCATTTGAATAAGAAACATAAGGAGGAAATGATTGAATTTTTAATGCTATTTCAAGATGTGTTTGCATGGTTATATGATGATATGCCAGGGATCTTTACAGACATAGTGGTTCACAGGTTGCCAACTGATCCAAATTTTTTACCTGTGAAGCAGAAGCCTCGTAAATTCAAACCAGAAATGAGCCTCAAGATAAAGGAACAAATTGTGAAGCAGCTCAATACCAAGATAATCATGGTGTCTCATTATCCCATCTGACTATCGAATCCTGTGCTAGTGCCTAAGAAATCTGGGGAGGTGCGAGTATGTGTTGATTATAGAGATCTGAATAAGGCCTGTCCGAAAGATGATTTTTCTTTGCCAAATATTCATATTCTTTTGGACAACACTGCTGCACATGAGATTGAATCTTTTGGTGACTATTTTGCTGGATATCATCAAATCTTAATGGCAGAAAAAGACAGAGAGAAAACTTTTTTCATCACCTCATGGGGAACATTTTGTTATCGAGTGATGCCTTTCGGATTGAAGAATGTTGGAGCTACTTATCAGAGGACCATGACTACCCTGTTCCATGACATGATTCACAAAGAGATGGAGGTTTATGTAAATGATATCATAATTAAATCAAAGAGAGTCGAGGACCTAAAGAAACTGTTTGAAAGGTTGAGAAGATATAATTTGAAGTTGAACCCTGCGAAATGTGCTTTTGGAGCTCCAGTTGGTAAATTATTAGGCTTTATTGTCAGCAAAAAGGGTATAGAAATAGATCCTGCGAAAATAAAGGCAATTCGAGATATGTCCATTCCAAAAACTCAAAAAGATGTGAAAAGTTTTCTTGGAAAGATCAATTTCATTGGCCGGTTTATTGCGCAGTTAACTTCTACCAGTGAGCCTTTGTTCAAATTGTTGAAAAGGGATGCGCCTATGGATTGGAATGAAAATTGTCAGCAAGCTTTTGATAAGATCAAAAATTATTTGTTAAATCCTCCGGTCTTAATGCCACCTCAGCCAGGAAGACCTCTGATTATGTATTTGTCTGTTCTTGATGAGGCTGTTGGATGCGTTTTGGGACAGCATGACGGGTCTGGGAGAAAGGAACAAGCCATCTACTATCTGAGTAAGAAATTTACAGCATATGAGACCAACTATTCTTTCCTTGAGAGAAGTTGTTGTGCTTTAGTATGGGCAGCTCAGAAGTTGAGACATTATTTGCTCGGTTATACCACTTACCTGATTTCGTGTTCTGATCCTCTACAATACCTGTTGGAAAAGTCGATACCCACGGGACATATGGCTAAGTGGCAAATGATCCTTTCTGAGTTCGATATTGTCTTCACAACACAAAAGACAGTCAAGGGTCAAGCCATAGCAGATCATTTGGCAAAAAATCCAAGAGATGATGATTACCAGCCATTGCATACTTACTTTCCTGATGAAGAAATTCTGTTCGTTGGAGCAATTGAGGACATGAGTGAGCAGTATCTTGGATGGAGGTTATTTTTCGATGGTGCGTCACATTCTTTTGGAGCTGGAATTGGAGCAGTTTTAGTATCGCCTGAAGGGAAACACTATCCTGCTACTACCAAATTACGGTTTCCTTGCACCAACAATATGGCTGAGTATGAAACTTATTTTTTTGGATTGAAAATGGCATTGGACATGGAAATCAAGGACCTGATAGCATTCAGTGATTCTGATTTACTTGTGCACCAGACGCTTAAGCAGTGGGTAACTCGTGATTCAAAAATTATACTGTATCATTGTAATTTGCTTAGCTTGGCCAACAAATTCAGAAATTTGGAACTCAGACATATTCCCCGCACTCATAACGCTTTTGCTGATTCTTTAGCTACTCTGTCTTCGATGATCCAACATCCAGATGAACTGGTGATTGAACCTAGACAGATTCAACTTCAGAATAGGCCAGCGCATTGCCTGGTTATGGAAAGGGTCTCTGATGGTTGCTCCTGGTACAATGATGTTAAGAAATTCATGAAAACGGGATCCTACCCTCCTGATGCTGATTCCATTGCAAAAGGTTTCATACGCAGAATGTCATCAAGATTCTTCTTGAATGGAGAAGTGTTATATAGGAAAACATCTGATTTGGACCTTCTAAGATGCATCAATGAAGATGAAACCGATTATATGATGAAAGAAGTGCATAGTGGGGTTTGTGGGTCACACATGAATGGGCATCTTCTGGCCAAGAAGATCATGAGATCAGGGTATTTTTGGCTTACTATGGAGCATGACTGTATAGATTTTGTCAGAAAGTGTGTCAAATGTCAGATGCATGGTGATGTTATACGTGCTCCTCCTACAGAATTGCATAGTATAACTATTCCATGGCTATGTTCGATCTGGGGAATGGATGTGATCGGAACTATTGATCCTCTTGCTTCAAATGGGCATCGATTCATCTTAGTGACGATTGACTATTTCACCAAATAGGTTGAGACCGTGTCCTATAAGCATGTGATTAAGAAAGTGGTGTCGAATTTCTTGAGAAATAACATCATCTGTCATTTTGGGGTACCAGAGACATTGATCACCGACAATGCCAAGAACCTCAATAATGATATGGTGGATGGATTATGTGAACAGTTCAAAGTCAGGCATCGAAATTCTGCCATTTACAGGCCTCAGATGAATGGAGCCGTTGAAGTCGCAAATAAGAATTTGAAGAAAATCATTCGTAAGATGACTGAAGCACACCGGAATTGGCATGAGAAACTGCCTTATGCCCTGATGGCGTACAGAACTACCATCAGAACTTCTACCGGAGCGACTCCTTACTCTTTTATGTATGGAATGGAAGCAGTATTGCCTGCAGAAGTTGAAATTCCTTCCTTACGCATTCTGATGGAAGCTCAGATAGAAGAAGCTGAATGGGTCAGAGAACGTCATGAGCAGTGGTCTCTGATTGATGAAAAGAGGTTGAATGCCGTCTGTCATGGACAATGTTATCAGTAGCGAATGGCTCGAGCTTACAACAAAAAAGTTAAGCCCCGTCTGTTTGAAGTCGGAGATAAGTCTTGAAACGGATTCTTCCAATGCAAGATGAGACTAAAGGGAAGTTTGCTCCCAATTGGTAAGGACCATTCATTGTTAAGAAAGTGCTATTCGGAGGAGCGCTTATCCTTATGGAAATGGACGGTCAAATTTTTTTCCAACCAATTAATGCAAACATGTGCAAAAAGTTTTTCATTTGATTAAAAAATTTTTTCTTTAAATAATACTGCAAAAGACGGATTTTAGGCATACTTCCTCTCATCTTTTCATTTTGATATACTATTCCTAATTTTTTTCTTTCAACTTTTCAGAATCACCTTTCTTTTTCACTTGGCAGTCCCTTAAGACCACTAACCCCATACTGGGGCAATTTTGTTAAAAAAAAAGAGAAGAAAAAAAAGGAAAGAAAAAAAGAAAAAAAGAGCGGAAAAAGAAAATAGAGAAGTTCGGTTAGAATTAAAATGGGGCAAAATTTTATCTTTTCCAACCCTAGATTGGAGCAAGTTTTTGAAAGAATGTTATCTCAAATGATTACAAACCCATCATATGATCCGCTGTCAAACCTTCCAACCCTTAACCTTTCCTTTACTACTCTATCCGATCCTACTCACAAGAGCCAAAATTGTCAACTTTCATCTTTTGCAGTATTTTGGAGAAAATTTTTCTTAGTCAGCTAGCAAATGATGTAAATACAACTTTTCTGAAATATGTTAGAGAAGATTGTCTCACTGATGCTACTCATTATCAAATATGATTGAATTGATACAATTGGGGTTAAAATTGTCTTGTTTATGTCTCTAGATGAAAACCTGAAAGGGCACCTTCTAAAAAAAAAAAAGGGAAAAAGAGAGAAAGAAAAAGAAAAAAAAAAGAAAAATGAAAGAAGGACAAAGAAAACAAAAGAAAAAGGGGTGGGGGTAACCTTAGTGAAAACCCGAAAGGACGCTAAGGTTGGGTTTTGGAATACAAGAGGATCAGCAACGAAAAAGAAGATGTTGAGGTCTGAAAACCGGTGACTATGTTGATTTGGGTCTCTTTCATATTGTTGTTCTTTTGCTGACAATGAATTCCAAAATGGATGACATCTAAGGGGGTAAGATGGAGCACTTTTCTTCATCAAAGGCCGTCCTCTGAATGTGTATCCAACTTTTGATCCTTGGATCCACGTTCATAAATTTAACAATTTTGTTTTACTATTCTATTTACTATTTTATTCATTTATTATGTATCATTGTTTATTTCATATCAACATTATCGCATGATGCATAATACCTTTTTCAATTGTTTATATTCTTCATTTATTGGGTTTTGTTCAAAAGACAATCCTCTATAATTTATTTCAAAAGAGTCATGAAAATTGAAGGTCCGATGATAACAAAGTCTGGATGATTGACATTTGACAGTTACAAAGATTCTGAAGAGGTTGCCGACTGAACCTAAGGAAGCAATTTGTCAATATTGAAACTCATGTTTACATGGTTCTCAAGGCAAAGGGATCACATGGTGGTGGCAGTATTTTCATCACAGTTGTTTCTTTGACTTTGTTCTTGTTTGCAGGAAAATTACGTGACACTATACTGATTTAGTTGAGCATAATTCACACTGGGGCAAATGGCAGAAGGATTGAGCTCCAAGTTTTGCTGTACATTTTTGAAGAAAGAAAAATCATTATTCCCTTTCTTTTAAAGTTCGAAAAATCAAGAAAAATTGTAAGTCCACCAAGTAAGTTTGTCTTGCTTTATTACCTTTTGAACAACATGCATTCTGATCATTCAGTTCGATAGCATAGAACTTGTGTTTTCAATTTTTCCGCTAGTTATTTGAGCTCGAGTTTAATCCCACCCATTATCTGGGTTTCGAGCATATTTTCATTCTCTTGACAAGCATCTGGGTTTGGATTCAGTCCTATTAAGCAATCCAAATCAAAAAAAAAAAGATCCAATTTAACTTTCTGTTTGTGAGTCTCAGCATCCACCGCGCATCCTTCTATCCCCCTTCTTGACAAATTTAATTTCTGTTGGTGAGTCTCAGCGTCCGCCGTGCACCCTTCTACTTCCTTTCTTGATAAATTTAATTTCTTGTTAGAGCGTAATTGCGTCCCTCCGCGCATCTTTTTCAAAAAAAAAAAAGAGTCAAATTTAATTTCTTATTGGTGAGATCTTAGCATCCACCGCGCATCCCCGCGCACCGCGCACCCTTCTACCTCCCTTCTTGATAGATCAAATTTAATTTTCTGTTAGTGAGTCTCAGCGTCCACCGCGCACCCTTCTATCTCCCTTCTTGATAGATCAAATTTAATTTTCTGTTGGTGAGTCTCAGCGTCCACCGCGCACCCTTCTATCTCCCCTTCTTGAAAATTTAATTTCTTCTTGGTGAGGTTTCAGCGTCCGCCGCGCACCCTTCTACCTCTTTTCTTGATAAATTTAATTTCCTGTTGGAGCGTAATTGCGTCCCTTCGCGCATCTTTTTCAAAAAAAAAAAAGAGTCAAATTTAATTTCTGTTGGTGAGTCTCAGGGTCCACCGCGTACCCTTCTATCTCTCCTTCTTGAAAATTTAATTTCTTGTTGGTGAGGTCTCAGCGTCCGCCGCGCACCTTTCTACCTCCTTTCTTGACAAATTTAATTTCCTGTTGGAGCGTAATTGCGTCCCTCAGCACATCTTTTCAAAAAAAAAAAAAGAGTCAAATTTAATTTCTGTTGGTGAGTCTCAGCGTCCGCCGCACACCCTTCTACCTCCTTTTGGATAAATTTAATTTCCTGTTGGAGCGTAATTGCGTCCCTCCACGCATCTTTTTCAAAAAAAAAAGTGTCAAATTTAATTTTTTGTTGGTGAGGTCTCAGCATCCGCCGCGCACCCTTCTACCCCCCTTCTAGACGACTACATTTAATTTTCTGTTGGAGCGTAACCGCGTCCCTCCACACATCTTTTTCTAATTATGACAATATACTTTTCTTGACTGTTTTGATTAATAATTGTGCTTTCTCAGTTATCTTGTGTTTCGTATTAGAAGTGCTGAGAGTTCGGAATTTTTCGACTTTGCAAAGATCACAGAAGGTCAATGCACATGTTTTATTGTTGTTTACCGGTATTTGAACTACGTTTGACCTGATTCCCATGGCGGGATACGTAGGCAACTCTACATGAGTTCAGTCACGTGTTTTGCAATTTCATTACATCTTTTGTTCACTAATTTCAGCCAAGTGTTGCTTTTCTTTATTTTAACTCAGGTATGGTTAGAAGAGACAAGTAAGCAATTTGGTGTCTACGTCTTTGTCTTGAATTTCTTTAAAATTTTTGACAAAGAAGGGCAAGCTGTAGACACCAAATTTTTGTCAAATTTTGTGTTTTCTTGAATATTTTCTATTTGATGAGCAATTTATTTTCTTGCATTTTTTAAGTATATTTTTGTCTCATTTTTGTAGATTATCTTTAAAAAAAGAGAGAGAGAGAGAAGCCATGATTTGAAGAAAAAAAAAACCAACTAAACCCATTTGACAAAAATCCCTTGGTTCCCTCCTTATTCTCGGGGACTGACAAAAAAGGAACGACACTTTTGGGGCTCAAAAAAAAAAAAAACTACTCCCTTAATTCACTCTCTCGGGTCTCACAGACAGGAAAAAAAAAAAAGACAAGCAAAGGAAAGAAAATGACTCCACTTTATCTGATCTCCCTCTGGTCTCTCTACTCTCTCACTCTCAACTTCTCCCAAAACACTCCATCAGAGAACTAAAAGAAAAAAAACAATTCCAACTCTCCCTTGGTTTCGGCTCTTTCTCCCTCTCGCTCTACACACAAAGCAATCATCAAAAGGAGCCAGGAAGATACGCTCAAGGTTTGGAAATTGTATCAAAACATCTTGGTCAAGAGACTACCACCTACATTGAGGTATTTTCTAGTTTTTTTTTATCATATTACATCCATGTTTCAATGTCTAGTTTCTTTTGCTTTTGTTGGTTTTATTGTTGTTGTTGTATATTAATTTCTCTTGTTTGCTGGTTTTTATTGTTGTTATTGTATTACTGAAATTTGGGAAATGGCATGAACTAAACTGATGAAAAGGCAATGTTTCTTATGCATGCATATTAACCGTTTGCAAAATTGCCGAAATAGAAAAACGAATTAAAGAGTTGAATACTGTGCATGTTGTTGTCAAAACAGATGACCGTTAGTTAGCCCAAGGCCTGGAAATGTTTGGCTATCTATTTTTTTTTTTGTGGAGTTTTGAGATTTAAAGGTATTGCATTATTCTTCTTCATTTGGGGGCTGTTTTGATTTATTTTAGCCATTTTATGTTGTTTTCTTGTCCAACTAAGACTATAGTTGTAATGTTGAAGTTACAAGGAGGGTTTTAGCATAATTTTTATTATTTTTGGTGAAGATTATGTTGTTTTAAAAAATAAAAAATTGGACTGACTTTTTGCTATTTTGGCCACTTTCGGATCATCTTTTGTAAAAATTAACTTCAAAAACGGATTCTACGCGAAAAATCGAATGAAAGGGTGTATTTTGGTGAAATTTGGTGACCGGAGAGGTTGCCGGCCGCGGCAGTCCAGTGGCGGCAGCGGTACCGGTGGCCACCATAGCCGCCAGCCAGAAGGGAGCTTTCAACTCCTCGATAGAGAAGAAGGGAAGGAAGAAGAAAGAAAAAAAAAGAAAGGAAAAGAAAGAAAAAAAAAAAGAAGAAAAAAAGAACGGGCGAATGTTTTTTTTTTCTGATGGGTTTGAGTTTATTTTTTTGGTTGGGTTTTGGTTTATTTCTTTTGGGTTTCGATTGGGCTAGGAGGTCAAAGCCCATGTATTTTTTTTGGTTGGGTTTGAGTGATAAAAGACGGCCTGGCCTGTGTGTTTCTCTTGGACTTTCGGCTGGGCTTAGGTAGTGTTCAGCCAAATAAATAAAATGATGGCCCAGTGGCCTTTTTCTTGCCCAAATCAGAAATCGAAATTTGCACTTTAGCCCTGATTTTTGGAGTAGTTTCATTGCGGCCCAAAACATTTTAAGTTTCTTTCATCTAGGTCCTTAAATTAATTGTACATTGATCCTTGAATTTTACCTTTCATTTAATTTTGACCCCTGGACTTTGAAAAAATATATTTTTGCCCCAAAAGTTTTTCAATTTTGCAATTTAGTCCCTGATGAATTTTGGCTCTCTTTATTATAATTGTTTCTTTTCTTTAATAGTTAATTATGTTACTTTTGAGTATATTTAACTTGTAATTTTAGATGTTCTTAAATTTCTTTACATTTTGACATGATAAGGTGAATTTAGTATTTTTTTTCGTCATTATTATTTTCAATTAAATTAGTACCATGATTCTTTTGTTCATTTTGAGTATAAATAGAGAAATTTGACTTCATTTAGTCACCGCTTCAAAAGGGAGGTACTTCTATTATTATTATTATTTCAATGTCAATTACGTGCTCCTATGTGCTCTTACGTGTTCCTATGTGTTTATATTTTTATATGCTTTGTTTATTTGATTTAAATGTTCATTTAAATTTTCTTATGTTTGTTTAATTAATTTTATAATTATTTGAGAGGCATTTAAATACCAAAAAAATGTAATAGATAGGATAATTAAATTTATTTTATTATATTTTTCCCTTTTAGAATTGTAGTTAGGCTCTCCCCGATGTAATAGGTAGGTTGTGTGTTATGTGCCTTATCCATTTTCCTTAGGATTTTTGCATCTAGATATTATGCTTATGTGTTACATGCTATGTGCTCTTATGTGTTTATTTGTTTTAATTTATGTCTACTTGTCTTATTATGTATGATGTCACCATACTAGTCCAACGCTAGTTGTGGTTTCTCGCTCCGTTTACTTGCTAGTCCAACGCTAGCAAGGATTTTTTAGAAATGGGCTAGTCCAACGCTAGATCCCTAAATCGTTCGTGCGTTAGAATCATTTGTGTGATAATTCATTACCTTTTCATGCATATTTTTATTTTTAAGATCTTTTCTCATTTGTATGATATTCCTTATTATATCTTCTACCCCTACCCTCTATATGTGTTAATCAATCATTTAGAATTGCATTTCATTTAGAAAATTGTAGAATAAGTTAGTTCATTTGCTTGTTCATATTAGGAGAATTATTTTTGAGCATGGGAAATAGGTGATTATAACTTCTTAGTTTAAATACCCCATCGATCCCTGTATAAGAAAATTATGTCACGAGTTTTTGTTTCCCGTACCCATTATGATGCATCCCTATTATTTGATCACTTATATCTATGTATATAATTTAATTTTCTTTTCTTTTCATTAAATTTCATCATCCATATATTTGTGACATCCTTCAAGGAATTATTTTGGCCTTCGTAATTAATACGCTTGGTTTCAATTAAACCCTTGAATGAACATTTCGTCCCTTTCGATATTTTATAAATTTAGATTTGCATTCATATAGGAAACATTCAAATGTGATAAAATTGAGGGTTAGATTAGGAAAATTTTGACTAAATCTCGCAACTAGCTTAGACTAAGTTGAAAGGGTGCCTTAGCTTTGAATTAATCGAACCTTTGCCTTCCCTTTCTTCAAACGCGACTCGCAAACTCGCTTTCTCTTGTTTTCAAAGACCTGGAGTTGTCAAAAGGGTTTTATTTTATTTTACTTTATTTTTTGGGTGACTTGGTACACTAAAACTCCATACCAAGTGACGACTCCTATTTTTTCTTAAAACCCTTTTAGACTAAATTTTGGACCTAAATTGTCGCATTTTTTTAAGTCCCATTCTAGGTCCTTTTCACTTATTTTTTAAATAAAAATCACATCTTTTTATAAACACTTTATTTTTCATCGCGGAAAAATGGGGCGCGACAATGTTGAATCTATATTTGCCATATATTTAATTCTTATATTGCTGCTATTTTTCTAAATAAAAATGTAATTATATATATTTTAAACAATATTTTAGATGGGCCCAAGCTGTGCCTTGCACAGCATGGTTTTCCTAGTACCTATATAGAAAAACACAATGCTTCTTCTTCTACATTGATCCACATGGAAGAATGTGGGAGAGAGGCAATTGCGAAATTTTTTTTTCTTGCCAATATTACCCTGATAAAGTGCACTATGGCCTAAATAGTTTATATCTATTCTAGGGCATTTTTGTCTTTTTACTTAAAATTATGTGTTTGCCCTTCTAGAAATAATAGGCTTCCATAATGATAGCTAACTACTAGCGGTGATTTCCGGTTTTTCACCACCATATTTCCTTCTCTGTTGCTTTGCGTGTTTCCATTCTTGCTTTGTTGTCTCAGATAGAAAAGACAGCAGCTGAGCTGCCCTTGCAAACACTACTCCATGTTTTTTTTCTCCGATGTCAAATCACGGCGATTTGTCTTTGATTTTTTTTTTTTACACAAATTGGTTGGCCACATGATAATTGTACTCTCAAAGAGTCAATTGCGGGGCTTTTTCTCATATTAGATTTATTTTGCTCCCTCACAAATAAATGATATTTCCCCCAAAATTATGGGTGGCCATCGAATTTTTCTCAGCCATACTTTGTTTCATCTCCCATCCATAGCATTTTTACATAAAAAAAATTATTTTTCCATTTGATTTTGCCCCTATTCTACTTATGATGTCCAATAGGTTTCATAGGAATTTAGCCTTTTCTTTTTATTTTTCGTGGAGAAATTAGAAATCAAAGTGAAAGAGAATCGTGTATCACCTCATAAAATCTACTTTGGGGTTTTATGGTCTCATCTTTTCATTGCAAGGGGATAGCATTAAATAAGTTATACCATCTTTTTATCTTTTTCTCTGCACTCTTTCCTAGTAAGACTGATTATTCTTCTTTTTTTTTTTAGTCTAATTTTTTCCCATTAGTAGTAGACCAATTGGATAATTTGTATATTTTTGGCCCGATTGATAATTTCCTTCTAGGTTTTACTTCCATTGAGAACTTTTTTAGGGCTTTACTTAGGATTCACAAGAGGAGTGAATGACTTGCTTGCATTAGAGGTCAGCTTCTTCTATTCCTTCACTATATTTGCGGATTTTGTTCACTAAGTTTTCTTGTGTTTCATTCTCATATTTTGATAACCATATTGCTGTTCCCTATGATTACATGTTCGTGATGAAAAATCTAGTTTTCCACTTCCTTGTTAGTCATGCTTTTTCAGTTGCTGCTTCTTTTACTTTCACTTTAGTTCTATTGTTTATTTTGTGTGTTTGTTTGTCAAACAATGTTTGTGTGTTTCAGTAATTAATTCTTGGTGTTTAGTGACTTTGACAATGTAAATCCTTTTCTTGCTTAACTTTTATGTAATATTTATTGACTGATTTCATGTTTTATATGACTTTTTTTTATATGTTGGCTTTTAGTATCCAACCATTTTGATCAGTTGGATATGATAGCTTTAAATAATTAGTTTGTGGTATATTCCTCCCTCAGTTGCTTCTTTTAGTAGTATGGACTTCCCGTATATAGCTTAGGTTTATCCTTTGGATTATCTATTATTAGTTATAGGTGTTTACTCTCAGTTCGATTAGTATGAAAAGAAAAATGAACACAAAAACACTTTAGTTTAGTAGATGAGTTGTTTGATGAAGGTTGCAATTATCAAGCTTCATTAAAAAGCGGATCAAATAGCTCTCATAAAATGTTACATTATAAAGAGCTATTAGCAAACATGGTGCTCGCTAAAGCTCATTTTGCTAATAGAATGAACATCCAGTTTAATATTGGATGTGCACAAATTGATACCTCATGAAATAATACTTATCTATGTAGGCTCACGATCCATTCTGTCATAGAGCTAAATGGTAGCATGATTATGGAGAATCATGAAACCTATATTAGTGGAATTGAGTCCATTCTTGAGCACTCATCCTTTGTCAATCTTACATCTATTCTTGGATCACATGGCTCTCATCTGAGGACCTTTCCTCAATTGAACCATGGTGGGCTTACATTAACCTCCAATAGAAGCCTTCTTGTTAGGAGATTTTGAATTAAAGTGACAATCAAATTGCTTCAATCTTCATGATATCAGAGAACAACACACTGTTTCTGCTTCTCATTCGCCTATGTCAGCAATACCATTTCACGGTCTTTCTTTGGATCCTCCACTAGATGTTCCTCAGGAAAAATACTTAAGAGACAAAAAATGATAACACACATTCTATTAATCTAATGAATATTCACACTAAAAATGCATGTATAGATAATCAGGTTTCCAGAAATAATAATGATCTAAGTAGACTCATTGCCTACTCTAAGAGAAAAAATTGGTAGTATGATTATGGAAAATCATGAAAGCTACCTTGGAATGATTAAGACCAATTTTTAGCATTCACTACTCTCCATCAATCTTACATTTGTCCCTAGAACACATAGTTCTCATTTGAGGACACTCCCTCAATTGGATCATGCTCACCTTACATTAATCTCCAACACAAGGCCTTTTTGTGAACACATTTTCAATCAAAACAATGATCTAATGGCCCTTGAACCTCATGATATCAATGGAACATACAATGTTTCCACTTCGCAGTCATCTGCACTCTTAATACCATTTTCTACAATTGCTTTTCATCCTTCTTCATATAATGCTAAACATAAACACTTGGAGAAGATGAATTATAGAAAACGAGCATATCTAAGGTGGAAATCTAAGAAATTGGGTAAACATTTTACATCTCAAATGCAACATTCCAGTGAAAATGACTGGCAGTCATACTGCTTTTGTCAAGCCTACATTGGAATCTGATCGGCAATAGCTGGTTCAAATCGGTAATTAGTACTGTATAGAAAATACATGTATTTTTACTTTCTTCCATACATTTTTTTTGCACAAGCAAAATTAAAAATATTACGAACTTAATAATATGTGATTTTCTTGTAACTCTCTTTTATTTTGGATTGGATATGTTTAAAATGTCCCACTATTTCGACAAGTTTCCACTTTGCTACTATAATACTATATTATATTTCTTATATTTGTTTGCAATCAAAATATACATATATATTTCTTCTTCATTGATTTCTGATGACACCTTAATTAAGTTTTCAAGTTTATTATTACCATTACTATCTAAATTGTATCATATTATGAGTGTTTTCAAAACATTTTGAGACCACTTTTTGTTAATCCATATGATTATTGATACTATAAATGTCAAATAGATATTGTCAATTATCCTACTCAACAATCTTACGGTCAAACATCTAAACAGTCCTGCAATAACAAGCATTCAACTTCATGTTGAATTCTTCTTAATTTCTAATGTAGGTCAATTTGTAACATTCCATCAATACTAATCACTGTATATAAATTATATTATAGGTATACTGTGTCCAATTGAAAGAGATTTATTAAACTTTATAGCTGATTGTCTTGATAGATTACCATTGTAGCTGCAATGTGAGCATTGCAGAGCATAGAAATTCTGTTCTAAGATGGCAAATTTTTATTGTTCTAATGGTGAAGTAGTCCTCTCTCAAAATAATCTCCCTGATATTCTAAAAGAGCTTTTAACTTCATGTTTAGAAGCTATGATAAGAGCCTACAATAACCATTTTGGCTTCACTTTGTTTGGCATTAAATTTGACAAGAAATTATGTAGAAGAAATATGGGAGTCTATACATTTAGAGTTTAGGGGCAAGTTTACCACTTTTTGAATGAGTTGAATCTAGTTAACAGTCATGGTGAAAACCTTCCATTATATTTCGATGATCCTAAGATTGAGTTGGCCAATCGATTAGCATCTTGCCCTAGATTGTCAGAGCCATTAATTAGAAAACTCATGTGCATATTGTAAAGCAATCCATATGCTAGATTTTTTTCGAGTTTTAAGTGGGGTGCCTAATCTTGATAATTATCACATTGTCTTGAAGAGCCTTCCTTCCCTTGATCAAAGGGTCTACAATAAGCCTACAAACTCACAAGTAGCGGCTTTGTGGGTGAAAGGTGAAGAGATTGGTGAGACTGGAAAGCGAGACATTAGAGTACATACTCATAGTGGTAGTTCAAAGAATATTCAATATTATTATGGATGTTATGATCCGCTTCAGTACCCACTAATATTTCCTTTTGGTGATCTTGGATGGTACAAGGTATTCCCAAAAAGGGAATAAGAGTACAAACTAAAAAACAAAAGAAAACAAAATTGCAGTTGAATCTATTCATCCAATGAATGTCTCTAATGTAGATGAACTACTTCACAATGAAGATGCTGGTAAGTAAAATACTAATTCATTAATTAGCAATGTTTAGTATAAAATTTCATATATATAATAACTAATAAAGAATTTTTTACCCACCTGACATAGTAATCAACAGCCTTCAAGAGGATCCGTATTTTGTTTCCCTTCGAGAGTAATATACTTATAAACTCCAAATAAGGGATAATGATGAATCATTCCTGTTTCATTTTGCTTGGTTACTACAATAATATGTGGTAGATCAATATGTTAAACTAGAAAGTCAAAGACTTGACTTCTTT
Organism: Coffea eugenioides; assembly: GCF_003713205.1. NCBI lineage: Eukaryota > Viridiplantae > Streptophyta > Magnoliopsida > Gentianales > Rubiaceae > Coffea > Coffea eugenioides. Next base: position 15,460,664 of record NC_040039.1, read on the forward strand.
AGGAATCAACAAGAGGAAATCTAAAAGAAATTTTTGCAAGGAATCATTGATGTTGTGGCTGCAGGTGAAGCACAAGCATCAAAATTTGGTCGGTAAATCATATTACCACCATCCTTCATTGAGGACCAAGGAATATGAGATACAAATATATGGACGCAATGACTTTGGTCCAAATATTTGGGAAACTAGATATCTTTCTAACTATAATATGCAATCCTAATTGGCCAGAGATCATAGATGATCTAATTGATAGAAGAGAAGTACAAAATAGACTAGCTTTGCTCGCTAGAGTATTACACTCGAACTTAGAATTGTTAAAAGATCAATTATTTAAAAAGTGCATTTTTGGTGAGATACCTGCTTATACGTATGTAATTGACTATCAAAAATGAAGAATGTCACATGCTCATTGTTTTAATATTAATGTCTAAATATAAATTGTATAGTCCTGAAGAATATGATAAAATTGTTTCTACAGAAATTCCAAATAAAGAATTCATCATCATCTATATGAGATGATAGTTAAACACATGCTTCATGGCTCTTGTGGTCCTGCTAATCCCTCAGATACTTGCTTGACAAAGAATGTTGTTTATGGAAATAATTATCTAAAAGACTTTTGTGAAGAGACCATTCAAACAATAGATGCATATCCTCAATACAGATGGAGAGACAATAGGGTGCAAGTAATAGTTAGAGCTGTTGTTTGGACAATAGATGTGTAGACTGTGTAGTCAAATATAATCTATATCAATTAGCTAAATTTGACTGCCATATGAATGTTGAAATATATCCGACGATCAAAATAGTCAAATAAATACAAATATATAGGTAAAGGTCATGATAGAACTAGCTTTTGCCTTACAGCCTCCACTTTTGATTCTGTAGTGGATGAAATCGAATAATATGTTTTAGCAAGATGGATTTTCTCCATCAAAAATTGTATAGAGAATTTTCAAGTTTTGCACAAATAAAACAAAACTTGCAGTTATCCATTTACAGCTACATCTCATATGCTCAAGATATCGAGGCATGTAAGATTGTGGGAAAATTTGGCTTTTTCTGTTTTTTTTTGGTTGCCCAATAAATCACATTTTTGACCTAACAAAACCCATTACCAAAAAATTTGGGCTCTTTTTTTGTGTTGCCCAACAAATCACATTTAAGTACCAATCTTTCACTATTAATCGGTAACTCATTAATAATGTCATTAGCATATATAGTAAAAGCATGAATGCAATCGTCCGAATGATGTGCTTAGTTGTGATTGACTAATCGGTGATAGTCCTCCAATTGCAAATGAGATTGATGATGTGGCAAATTTTGATTGACTAAGAAGTGGCAGTTCTCTAATTGCATGTATGGTTGTGAGAGAATTTGGCCTCTTCTGTTGTTTCATTGGTTGCCCAATAATCACATTTTTGGCCTAACAAAACATATTAGCAAAAATTTGAGCTCTTTTTTTGGTTGACTAACAAATCATATTTAATTACCAATCTTTCCTAATTAATTGTTAACTAATCAATAATGTCATGTTTTTATTGCACAACAAGTCACATTTAATTAAAAATTTGCAATTATTAATCTTCATTTTATTATTTGAGGTCATGTTTGGCCCCCCCAAAAATTCTTGTACTTTTTTATTTATTTGCATGAATATTTATTTGCATGAATAAAATAAAGGACTGGCATCCCTCACCTGTGTACGGGGTTTGCCATTAGAAAAAATATGTTAATTATATATCTATTATGTTGTAACTTACTCGTCTTGCACACCTAGAATTTTAAGGTAAATTCTCAATTTTCGTTTATTATCCTATTGATCAGTAGTGTTATCTCAAAATTAAATCTAATTAAATGATCACAAAAAATGTTCAATATCTTGGAAAATTTGAGGTTCTGGTGTGTATATTCAATAATCTTGTATTTATTGTTGTTTTGCTCCTATCCTTATAATAGTTGATTCCGTAACTAAAATCGATGCAAAATTTTTTAACTTATAAATTGTAAAACTGAAATTATACGTTTACAGTGATAATTACATAGTGCAAAACATACAAATGTGCATTTGGAACTTTCATTTGAGCATAAAAGATTTTACAATAATAAGTGAAAAAGTCACCCACTAAAAAAATTCTAACTCCATCACTAGTGTAACAACAAATCCAAATATTTTACCCAAAAAAAATTCCAAATTAGATGGCTCAAAATAATTAGCAGCACAAACTTTTCATTCCACTCAAAATATATACATCAAAACTGGACGTATCCATCTGAAACTTGGACCGAAGTACGGCTCACGAAGTCGTTAGTTTTTTAGTTTTCTCTTTATCTTATCGTTTCTTATGTGCCCAAGGTCTTCCAGCAAACTCGACCAACCTTGTTACCGGCTCGAATAGACTGTCCAACAGTGGGGTTTGGGGTCCAGTTCAGCCTATGTAATAAAGTACATACTCAACTTACATTCATGCATAATTTCAATAACAATTAGGCATTTATCATTTTCAAAATTCACTTAGATTGAGTGCAATAAAGAATGCGGTCGCCTTTCAATAAAATAGTAGCAATTATCAAATTTCACTCAAACAATTCAAACATCAATAATCCAACAAGTATTAGTCAACTAAGCATATAACATTTATTGTTCATCATGTATTCAATCATTATAAACAAATATACAACACTCACCAAGCTTTAAGTAATTGAAGTTCACGCCTCGGGGTAGGGTTGCGTCTATAGCTAAAACTCAGCTCCTAGAATCGATATGAACACTTATTGTTTATTTCCTTACTATAAGTTTTAAGAACTAAGTTTTCCCCTTCTCATATCTAATTTCACAAAAGTAGATGTCTATATCAAAAATAAGGATTTAGTCAATTATTAAGTTTTAAGAACAAGTTCAAGGATCCTAAATCCTAAAATTATAAACCTAGGCCATAATATAGCATTTTGATGTTTAATTAACTAGTTTCATATGAAAACAGTCCTCCACCAAGAAAATTAACTGCATTCGTACCTGTCGCGCCCCATTTTTTACAAGAAAATTAAATAAATGGTTTAAAAAAGTGAATTTTTGATTTGAAAAATGAATAAAGAGCACGGGTCTAAATGGGACTTAAAAATGCGACGATTTGACCCAAAATATAGTTTAAAAAGGGTTTTTGAATAAAAATCGGAGTCGCCACTTGGTATAGAGTTAAGGTGTACCAAGTCACCTAAAATGAATTTTTTTAAAGAAAAATAAAGTAAGAAAAACCCCTTTTAAACGACTCCTAGTTTACGTAAACCAACGAAAAAGGTTCGGGAGTCACATTTGACGAAGGGGAAGGCAAGGATAAAAATCCAAGGCACCCCTTCGACCTAGCCAAGGCTAGTTGCGTGATTTAGTCAAGGATTTTCTTGTTTTAACCAAAGCATTTATCACATTTGGACGTACTATATGAATGCAACCCTAGACCTAGGAGGGTATCGGGGGACAAAATTTCTCTTCAAAGTTCAATTAGTACCAATCACATTAATTGTGAGGCCCAATAATGACTCTTTAAAGAAGCCACGAATTATGCAAAAATATGAGACTCTAAGAAGAAGAAAAGGATAAAATAATTAAAAAATATACATGTCTCAAAGGAATGCATTATGTCGGGTACGGGGGACTAATGTTCGTGACTCAATTTTCCCTTTAATAGAGGGAATACGAGCGTACTAAGACTAGAAAAGCCAAACTCGTCCATATCCCATATCCAAGGGGCAATTTCCTAATCTAATCAAGCAAATGAACTAACCTAGTTCTAATGGTTATATGAAATGCAAGTCTAATGTCATGTTTGCATGCAAAATGGGCAAGTAATATACATATAAGGGAAAATATTGAGGAAGGGGTATACATATATAAGGGAAGTGTCATGCGACATGGTGAAAAAGGCCCTAGAAAGTGAAGATATGCATGAGATGAAGGCATGCGAATGTACTAGCGAGGGACGGTCCTATTGGATCTAGCATTGGACTAGTCCTTCACTAGCGCTCTCTCACAAGCATTGGACTTGTAAGAGCTCGAGGGGAAGACCATGACTAGCGTTGGACTAGCCACGGTTTCGTGCATTTACATCCATCATACACATATATAAGTAATGTGCATAATTAAAGCAAGTAGACATGTGAGCACGTAATTCACATAACACATAAGCATGCATATCTAGATGCCAAAACCTAAGAAAGCGGTAACACATAGCACATAGGCATGCAACACACATAAGGCAAGTAAAAAAAATAAAACCCTAACTATTACATTCGGGGGGGGAAGCCTACTACAATCTAAGGGGGAGGAATTAAATGAAATGATATAATAGCCTAACTATTACAATTGTGGCATTCAAATGCCTTTCAAAAAATAAAATAAATATACTAAACTAAAACAAATAAAGCGAATAAATAAATAAAATGAAAACACTTAAAAGGTATGCAATTAAGCACATAAAGTCATATAATGCACATAGGGTCAAATAAAGTGGAAATAAGGGATAGAGTGTACCTCCCTTGGGTCGGGACCCTAGTGAAATGAAATCACTTATTTGCCCTCCAAAATACAAAGAAAAGGTCAAGGCACCACTTTAATTAACAAAACAATCATAAAGATAAAAATGAATCATGAAATTGAATCAATTAAATCATATAAACAACCTACATTCAAGAAATTAAAACAATGAAGGACTTGATTACAAAAATTAACAAAGCTTTGGGGTCAAATTATAATCATCACAAAAATCTGGGGTCGCAATCAAAGAAAAATAAAGTTCAAGGACCTATTTGCAATTAAATTAAGGACCCAATTGAAAGAAAATGAAAATCTCTAGGGCCACAATATAGTTAAGGGAAAATCCAGGGACTGATTCGCAAATTCAATTACCAGATTCTTAATCAAACAGGCCATTGGGCCATTTTATGACTCCTCTTTTTGGGCCAAGACCACTTGGCCCGATCGGAAGTCCAAGAGAATGAAGTGGGTCAATTCACTTTTTACCAATCAGAACCCAACCAAATTAGTCAAGGCCCAATCCTAAAACCCAACCCAAAAGTGTTGGATTTTATCCTCCTAAGCCTAAACTAGAAACCCAAGTATATAAGCTAAACCCACTCTCTTAAACCCAAACTAGAAACCCAATCAAAATAAATCAGATCCACCTTTACAAACCCAAACAAATATCATTACCCAAAACCTAAACCCATAATACTAAATCCAACAAAATAAACAAGATAACTAAAATTATTAAGGACTAATTATGCTCTTAATCCCAGAAATAATCTATCCAAGAATCACATTAACTCGTATCAAAGAAGAAAACATTTAAAGGGACAAAATTGGTTAAATTATCTAGTTCTCTGGGCCAAGACAGAACAAAGGGCAGCTTGAGGGGTTCAAATGTAACAAAAGCAGGGACCCAATTGAGTGAATTATAGCAGTTTGGGGGCGAAATTAAAGAAAAGTAAAGTCCAGGGGTCAAATTGAAAATTCATAAATATTTCCCCGACCCAGTTCGTCTTCCTCGCATATCAATACAAGCCAAACATCGTTCGGTCATTTTAACAAACAGGTTGAGGGCATTAGAATTTCATCAGATTTTTGCTTGAATTGAAGTTGATCAAACTCAAAAATTGTTCAAAATATCAAAAGATTTCAGTCCTATTCAAACATATAAGGCACGAACTATCCAAAACCATGAACAGCAAGCTAAACATTAACTTCAAGCAAACACAGAGCTTCAGCAACCCAAAGCGGCAAATTCTTATGCCAATCTCAACCCGAACATCAAACATCAAGTTTTTCTCCCAAATACAAACATTAGGTAATGAAACATGCGGCAAAACCCAAACAGATGGCTGGACATGATGAAAAACATCTCAATGAAAAGCGCATCAAATAAGCTAACATCAATTAATATTATCAGTTCAGCTTTCTTTTCAATCAGAGCAATATCGACAATTCAGTCTCAACTCTAGCTATTCCCTCTCATAACAGCAGCTTGATACATAGGGAAGGACAAGACAAAGAAAACAGAAATGACACCAAAATAAGCACGCAAGAAACCCTCAAAAAATAAAACTCTACCTTCTACCATTGCTGACCATGTCATTTTCCTTTTACGCAAGATGTAGGCAAGTTATCTTTTAATTAGAACTTTCAATCAGACATTTCATCCAACGCCAAATGGGCATTAAAACATCATCAATTTTCGGCTCAAATGGGGTTATAATCAACCCCAAAATTGTCAGCAACCCAAGGAAATTCAGTCCAATCAGCCCACAAGCATATGTATTCAAAAATTTAGGCTAATTAACAGGAGATTTGCACTAAAAAAATGTCACGGCAAACCCATTTCAGAAACTTAAGAAGAACTGAAATTTTAAGAGAAAACTTACAGGGCTCTCGGTTTCTGAAGTTGAATCGAAGCTGGACGGTGGCGGTGCTGGTGGTGGTCGACGGAGGGAGCGAGCAGCAGCGGATGTGGACTGGTGGTAGCTTGGGCAGATGGCGTGAGGAGAGAGGAGATTTTGGGATGGCCGGCGATGCGCGACAGAAAGAAAGGCAAAAGAAACAGGGCCGACTCTTCTTCTCGTTTCTTCTTCCTTCAGAAAATTTCCTCTCTGGTTTCCCTTCCTCTTAGTTTACTTTCCGGCCCTCTTCCTCTTGTTTTGCCTCAAGCTCTCTCAGCTCTCTGTTTCTTTCTTTTCTTCTGTTTTTTTTTTCAAGCCCCCAGACAAAGCTCCCTGGGTCTCCTCCTGTTTCTTTCTTTTCTGATTCCTCTATGATCTTACCCAGGTTTCTTCACTTCCCCCAAGCTCTTTCGTTTTCCTCTTAGCCGCCCGTGGCTTTATTTTCCTCAGCCCACGACTTTCTCGCCTTTCTTTCTCGGTTTCTTTGCTTTTCTTCCTTCAGCTCCAGAAACCCTCGTTTCTGGTTTTACCTTTCCTCTAGCCCAACTCCCGAAGCTTTTTCTCCCAGATTTCCTAGCCTTCTTCGTCGCTTGGTTTTTCCCTTTTCTTTCTCACTTGCGGCAATCCCTCGGTTCCTTTCCTCCTCTCGCCCTTTCTTGCCGGCCCTTTTTACTCTCCAGTTCTCGTTTTTTCCAAGCTCAGCCGCCTCCCCCTTTCTATCACTCTCTGTTGTTGCCCTCAGCCCCCTCGCTCTATTTTTAGCTGAAACCTCTCTCGGCCTCCTCTGTTTCTTTTCTTTTGCTCGCCCCGTTGAATTTTCTTCAGCCGTCCGTAGTCTTTTCTCACTTAGCTCCCCTCAGCCGGCTCTCTTCCTTTCTTCCAGCCCTAAAACCCCATCTGTTTTGTTGTCTCCTCCTTTTCCTTCAGATCGCCGCCTCTGTTTTTTCTGTTCCCTTTCCTTTTTTTTTTCCAGCCTCAGACTGAAGCTCCCCTGTCTAATTGTTCCCCCCCTTTTGGCTTGCGGCTCCTTTCATCTTTAAAGGCACCCCAAAAACTAAACCTAATATGAAAGGCCAAGATTTCAATCCCCAAAATAAGCTTATGTGTCTTATTCTTGTCCCTTTGATTGACTTTTCCTTTTTTCTTTTTGTTTCTTTTTAGTGCAAAAAAACTTTTAATTCAATTAAAGTAAGACAAGAGACACGAATCAAAAATAAAAAATTAAATAAAATAAAAACCTAGAATCGAAACAAGCAAAATAAAATGATTAAATGATTAAAGTTTAATTAAAAGATAAAATGACTTAAAAATAAAAGATTAAAAGTAAATGAAATTAATCAAAAATAAAAAAAACCAGTAAACAAAAAATACCTTAAAAATTTGGTGTCTACAGTTTGCCCCTCTTTGTCTGAGATTTGGAAAAACTTGAGACAAAAAAGTAGACACCAAATACGTACCTGTGTTATTCGGCTGTACACTACTCGGAGGACCGACCTAAACAAGGAATTTTAAACATGGGACTGGCCCGAACAAAGGGATTTAAATTGGGACTGACCCGAGACAGGAAATGTAAATCAGGACTGACCCGCAACAGAAGATTAAAATCGGGACTGACCCGAGGCAGAAATTTAAAATCGGGACTGACCCGAAGGGGACTGACCCCAACATAAATTTAAAATCGGGACTGACCCCAACATGAAATTTAAAATCGGGACTGACCCCAACATGAAATTTAAAATCAGATTCACTCATGTTTAGTGTCGATGTAAATGAAATGCTCACTAGTGGGACTGATCCATGTTTAGTGGCGATATAAAATGCGCGCTAGTGGGACTGACCCATGTTTAGCGGCAATGAAATAAAATGCTCACTGGTGGGACTAACCCATGTTTAGCGGCAGTGGAAATGAAAAGCTCACTGGTGGGACTGACCCATGTTCAGTGGCGGTATAAAATAAAACGCACGCTAGTGGGACTGACCCATGTTTAGCGGCATTGAAAATGAAATGCTCAGTGGTGGGACTGACCCATGTTCAGTGGCAATGAAACATGAAATACACACTAGTGGGACTGACCCATGTTTAGTGGCAATGAAAAAAATGCACGCTCGTGGGACTGACCCATGTTTAGCGCAATGAAAATGAAATGCTCACTGGTGGAACTGACCCATGTTCAGTGGCAATGCAAATGAAATGCACACTAGTGGGACTGACCCATGTTTAGTGGCAATGTAAATGAAATGCACGCTAGTGGGACTGACCCATGTTTAGCGGCAATGAAAATGAAATGCTCACTGGTAGGACTGACCCATGTTCAGTGGCGATAAAAAGAGATGCGCACTAGTGGGACTGACCCAACGGCTAGTGGCGATGCAAAAGAAATGCTCACTAGTGGGACTGACCCAACGGCTAGTGGCAGAATAAGAGAAATGCGCACTAGTGGGACTGACCCAACGGCTAGTGGCGATGCAAAAGAAATGCTCACTAGTGGGATTGACCAACAGCTAGTGGCATGCAAAAGAAATGCTCACTAGTGGGACTGACCCAACGGCTAGTGGCAGAATAAGAGAAATGCGCACTAGTGGGACTGACCCAACGGCTAGTGGCGAATGCAAAAAGAAATGCTTACTAGGTGGGACTGACCCAACGGCTATGGCAGAATAAGAGAAATGCCGACTAAGGGACCTGACCCAACGGCTAGTGGCAGAGTAAAAGAATGCTCACTAGTGGGACTAACCGCAACGGCTAGGGCAGTGTAATATGAAATGCTCACTAGTGGGACTGACCCAGCGGCTAGTGGGCATTGCAAAATGAAATGCTCACTAGTGAGACTGACCCAACGGCTAGCGGCAGAGTAAAAAAAATGTGCACTAGTGGGACTGACCCAACGGCTAGTGGCAGTGTAAAAGAAATGCTCACTAGTGGGACTGACCCAACGGCTAGTGGCAGTGTAAAAGAAATGCGCACTAGTGGGACTGACCCAACGGCTAGTGGCAGCATAAAATGCTGGTATGTATGAAAAAACTGTATAAAACTTGCTCGGAAAATTATCCAAATATTTGCTCCAGTGTGATAAATTGGTCAGTGGGATTAAACCCGAGCCTGCCTTAATTGGTGGTACAAAATCAAAACTCAACATGATGTTTGTGAAGTTGACGGCACAAAATCCAGGCCCAACGTGATGTTGTGATGTTGGCGGCATGGAAACCAAGCCCAACGTGATCTTTGTGAAGTGGCGGCACAAGATCCAGGTCCAACGTGATGTTTCAAGAAGATTTGTCGAGAAACAAGAAGTTAAACTTGATTTTTTTCATTCATTTTTCCTTTTTTTGATTTTTGACTTTTTCTGATTTTTCGAGAGAATCTTTTCAAAAATAATTTACCCCAGTGTAGGGCCCTTCTTCTTTTTTCTCTCTCTTCGGCATCGGCCTTCAGTGACGGCCCCACCTCCCCCTGAGGCGAACCAGAGGGTTCGGCGGGCCGCCTGCCCAGCTCTCGCCGGGACTCAGTCGTTCACTACAATCCTCAATGGAATTTCAAGATATTTATATCAAATATACATCAAAGGTTCCCAAACTTTACATATCAAAAGCGAAGCGTCCACGCTTCCACTGCGCCCCTCTGATCCTTGATACCAACTATTCTACAGGAGGAAGTCCAAAACTAGACTATTACACATCCAATCTGCGTTCAATACAATCCCAATATGAACGATTACACAAAAGGAATTCTAAGTTCAATCCATACATGAGATAATCCATGAATAAACACTACAAGCCCTTCCTTCGCCTTGAGCCCTGTGGAGGGGAATAAAACATTTTGGGGTGAGCTAGAAGCTCAGCGAGTAACCAGTAAAATCAGTTATCAAATCAGTTTCACAATCGTTCATTTCAATAATGTCATTTCAATATGGAGTATCAATAATTCAAGAAACATTTACAATGGAAAGCGATAGTAACATTCATGAAAAGGATACGTTCGTTCTCCTGTCATTTCATTGCATTTTGGTTTCATTCGTGCATTCATTCACCCCGTCCCTGGCTTTTGGCCAGGCTCCACCAACCTACAAGGTAATACTCGAGTATACCGAAACGTTCACCCAAGTTCTTAGTCGCCCGACCGAGTCCGCTTCTGGCTCGAGACGACCGGTAACAAGGGGCAATGGCCAGTTCAGCCCAAAAGGCTTACATTCATGCGCAAGTAGCATTTAATCATTAATCATTGAAAATTTCATATTTATTTAGGTCGAGTGCGATAAAGTACACACTCGCCTAGAAAACTCGTTTTAACAATCATTGAAAGCAAAATCGATAATAACAAGACACTGATATGCAAGCACGCATGATATGTAAGAAAACAGTTCCAAAATTAACTTTGAAAACAGTTCAAAAGTAGATAATGCAGTAAAGCGGTTCAAAAGTAAATTTGGAAACAGTTTGAGGTCACTCACCTCAATGGCTCAGCAATCATCCATCATACACTCAATGCAATCAAGTCCTTTCAAAGTTCGGACAGCACTTCCCCTGAATTTGCTTACTTTTCCAGCCATCATGGCTTCATTATTTCCTCATTCCATCCCAAAGGTACACACACAACAACAACAAGTTCATCCAATAGCCATTCAGCAAGCTCCAAGTAGTACCAGTCAAGCTAGGGAAAAGTCCGGAAATGAAAGTTAAACGCAAAACCAGAAAAATAGTTTTGACGTCCTTTTGCGGTAATGGCACCAAAGGTACTACGAGTATCGGATGGAGGTCCAAGACCCACCGTTTCGAAGCTAAGAACCAGGGCTACAACAATATAGAAGGTCACTCAGTCCAAATCCCAGCACAACTAAGTCAAATATGCCAAATAACAAACCAGAACCGTAATTGCAGGTTTACAAATTACACTATGCTGTAATCAGTACAACTCAGTCTAAACAGGTCCAAATGCAGAAATTCCAAAGGCATATGGTAGCTAGGACATCAATCTACATTTCATCAGAAGACCTCAACAACCAAATCCAAAGAAATTCCAGTCAAAACAGCCGATTACAGGCGCAGTTCGGCCATCCTGATGAACCCAGAACAGCAATAGTAATTTCGGCTTATCTCATTCTACACTACTCCAATTGACCTGAAATTTTACAGGCACCCTTAAAACATCAATAGCTACAACTTTCATGTTTTGAGCCAAGGCCAATTCGGCCTCTATCTAGGACCAAAAATTTCGGACAGAATGAAGAACCAAGAACCCTAATTTTCCAGATTTCTTCCAAAACAGAATTTTCTTGCAATTAATCACTTTTTCCACCTCCTAGCTTCCTCAACTATCATTTCCAATCATCATACATAACCACATAATAACAATCATATGAGAACAGAAAAATCCTAATTAAATATAAAACTTCACTAATTTCAACCAAAATCATGAAATCATCCATAAAATCACTTATTCAACCACCACCAATCACTAATTGAACATTATCAAGATCAAAGGAAGAATTCCCTAGTTACTCACCTTGCAAGCTCAAGAAAGTAAGCAACTTAGCACCAATTTCTTCCAAACAACTCCACAACCAACCTCAATATCACCAAACTAAGAAGTTCTATGGAAAAATTTGAAGATTAAACGGTTGAATTGAAAGATTGGGCAAGATTGGAGCTTGAAAATTGAGAGAGTTTTCTTTCCTTTGTTCCTAGCAAGAAATTCGGCCAAGAGCTTCAAAATAAGAAGAATTTTGGGTCAATTTTGGTTTAAATGGTAAAGGCATGAATAGTGGTCAAAAGGTCAAAAAGGTAAGAATAAATCCTCAAGTGACACATGTCCTCTTCATTAATTGCTTGCCTAACTTTTTGTCTCTCTTACACAAATATCTTAACACATTGTAAAATAATATCACTTAATACAAAATTCCAACAAGTTGTCAAAAATATAATGCATTTACCGCACTTGCGGGTCCCACGTCCAAAATACGCTTTTAATTTCTCAAAAACTAACCGATACTAGAAAAATCATTTTAAAACTATTTTTGCTCATAAACTTTATCTGGGGAATTTTTCTAATCAAGGAAATGTAGAAAAGGCGGGCGTTTCAAAAATAAACCCTAGAAAAGTAGAAAATTTCCGGGTTCTCACTCTTATGCTTTTCGGGGCGTCACAATCTCCCCTCCTTAAAAGAATGTCGTCCTCGACATTCCCTCTTGTACTAATCAAGTCAAGACATCCCGCAAGAATCACTAATACTTCAAACCAAACCCACAGTCCGGCATCCTAAACTTCAAGCCTAGGATACACTATAGAGATCTGAAGCCTAAACTCTGATACCAACAGTGACGGCCCCACCTCCCCCTGAGGCGAACCAGAGGGTTCGGCGGGCCGCCTGCCCAGCTCTCGCCGGGACTCAGTCGTTCACTACAATCCTCAATGGAATTTCAAGATATTTATATCAAATATACATCAAAGGTTCCCAAACTTTACATATCAAAAGCGAAGCGTCCACGCTTCCACTGCGCCCCTCTGATCCTTGATACCAACTATTCTACAGGAGGAAGTCCAAAACTAGACTATTACACATCCAATCAATTCTAAACGTTCAATACAATCCCAATATGAACGATTACACAAAAGGAATTCTAAGTTCAATCCATACATGAGATAATCCATGAATAAACACTACAAGCCCTTCCTTCGCCTTGAGCCCTGTGGAGGGGAATAAAACATTTTGGGGTGAGCTAGAAGCTCAGCGAGTAACCAGTAAAATCAGTTATCAAATCAGTTTCACAATCGTTCATTTCAATAATGTTCATTTCAATATGGAGTATCAATAATTCAAGAAACATTTACAATGGAAAGCGATAGTAACATTCATGAAAAGGATACGTTCGTTCTCCTGTCATTTCATTGCATTTTGGTTTCATTCGTGCATTCATTCACCCCGTCCCTGGCTTTTGGCCAGGCTCCACCAACCTACAAGGTAATACTCGAGTATACCGAAACGTTCACCCAAGTTCCTAGTCGCCCGACCGAGTCCGCTTCTGGCTCGAGACGACCGGTAACAAGGGGCAATGGCCAGTTCAGCCCAAAAAGGCTTACATTCATGCGCAAGTAGCATTTAATCATTAATCATTGAAAATTTCATATTTATTTAGGTCGAGTGCGATAAAGTACACACTCGCCTAGAAAACTCGTTTTAACAATCATTGAAAGCAAAATCGATAATAACAAGACACTGATATGCAAGCACGCATGATATGTAAGAAAACAGTTCCAAAATTAACTTTGAAAACAGTTCAAAAGTAGATAATGCAGTAAAGCGGTTCAAAAGTAAATTTGGAAACAGTTTGAGGTCACTCACCTCAATGGCTCAGCAATCATCCATCATACACTCAATGCAATCAAGTCCTTTCAAAGTTCGGACAGCACTTCCCCTGAATTTGCTTACTTTTCCAGCCATCATGGCTTCATTATTTCCTCATTCCATCCCAAAGGTACACACACAACAACAACAAGTTCATCCAATAGCCATTCAGCAAGCTCCAAGTAGTACCAGTCAAGCTAGGGAAAAGTCCGGAAATGAAAGTTAAACGCAAAACCAGAAAAATAGTTTTGACGTCCTTTTGCGGTAATGGCACCAAAGGTACTACGAGTATCGGATGGAGGTCCAAGACCCACCGTTTCGAAGCTAAGAACCAGGGCTACAACAATATAGAAGGTCACTCAGTCCAAATCCCAGCACAACTAAGTCAAATATGCCAAATAACAAACCAGAACCGTAATTGCAGGTTTACAAATTACACTATGCTGTAATCAGTACAACTCAGTCTAAACAGGTCCAAATGCAGAAATTCCAAAGGCATATGGTAGCTAGGACATCAATCTACATTTCATCAGAAGACCTCAACAACCAAATCCAAAGAAATTCCAGTCAAAACAGCCGATTACAGGCGCAGTTCGGCCATCCTGATGAACCCAGAACAGCAATAGTAATTTCGGCTTATCTCATTCTACACTACTCCAATTGACCTGAAATTTTACAGGCACCCTTAAAACATCAATAGCTACAACTTTCATGTTTTGAGCCAAGGCCAATTCGGCCTCTATCTAGGACCAAAAATTTCGGACAGAATGAAGAACCAAGAACCCTAATTTTCCAGATTTCTTCCAAAACAGAATTTTCTTGCAATTAATCACTTTTTCCACCTCCTAGCTTCCTCAACTATCATTTCCAATCATCATACATAACCACATAATAACAATCATATGAGAACAGAAAAATCCTAATTAAATATAAAACTTCACTAATTTCAACCAAAATCATGAAATCATCCATAAAGTCACTTATTCAACCACCACCAATCACTAATTGAACATTATCAAGATCAAAGGAAGAATTCCCTAGTTACTCACCTTGCAAGCTCAAGAAAGTAAGCAACTTAGCACCAATTTCTTCCAAACAACTCCACAACCAACCTCAATATCACCAAACTAAGAAGTTCTATGGAAAAAATTTGAAGATTAAACGGTTGAATTGAAAGATTGGGCAAGATTGGAGCTTGAAAATTGAGAGAGTTTTCTTTCCTTTGTTCCTAGCAAGAAATTCGGCCAAGAGCTTCAAAATAAGAAGAATTTTGGGTCAATTTTGGTTTAAATGGTAAATGCATGAATAGTGGTCAAAAGGTCAAAAAGGTAAGAATAAATCCTCAAGTGACACATGTCCTCTTCATTAATTGCTTGCCTAACTTTTTGTCTCTCTTACACAAATATCTTAACACATTGTAAAATAATATCACTTAATACAAAATTCCAACAAGTTGTCAAAAATATAATGCATTTACCGCACTTGCGGGTCCCACGTCCAAAATACGCTTTTAATTTCTCAAAAACTAACCGATACTAGAAAAATCATTTTAAAACTATTTTTGCTCATAAACTTTATCTGGGGAATTTTTCTAATCAAGGAAATGTAGAAAAGGCGGGCGTTTCAAAAATAAACCCTAGAAAAGTAGAAAATTTCCGGGTTCTCACTCTTATGCTTTTCGGGGCGTCACAATCTCCCCTCCTTAAAAGAATGTCGTCCTCGACATTCCCTCTTGTACTAATCAAGTCAAGACATCCCGCAAGAATCACTAATACTTCAAACCAAACCCACAGTCCGGCATCCTAAACTTCAAGCCTAGGATACACTATAGAGATCTGAAGCCTAAACTCTGATACCAACAGTGACGGCCCCACCTCCCCCTGAGGCGAACCAGAGGGTTCGGCGGGCCGCCTGCCCAGCTCTCGCCGGGACTCAGTCGTTCACTACAATCCTCAATGGAATTTCAAGATATTTATATCAAATATACATCAAAGGTTCCCAAACTTTACATATCAAAAGCGAAGCGTCCACGCTTCCACTGCGCCCCTCTGATCCTTGATACCAACTATTCTACAGGAGGAAGTCCAAAACTAGACTATTACACATCCAATCAATTCTAAACGTTCAATACAATCCCAATATGAACGATTACACAAAAGGAATTCTAAGTTCAATCCATACATGAGATAATCCATGAATAAACACTACAAGCCCTTCCTTCGCCTTGAGCCCTGTGGAGGGGAATAAAACATTTTGGGGTGAGCTAGAAGCTCAGCGAGTAACCAGTAAAATCAGTTATCAAATCAGTTTCACAATCGTTCATTTCAATAATGTCATTTCAATATGGAGTATCAATAATTCAAGAAACATTTACAATGGAAAGCGATAGTAACATTCATGAAAAGGATACGTTCGTTCTCCTGTCATTTCATTGCATTTTGGTTTCATTCGTGCATTCATTCACCCCGTCCCTGGCTTTTGGCCAGGCTCCACCAACCTACAAGGTAATACTCGAGTATACCGAAACGTTCACCCAAGTTCCTAGTCGCCCGACCGAGTCCGCTTCTGGCTCGAGACGACCGGTAACAAGGGGCAATGGCCAGTTCAGCCCAAAAGGCTTACATTCATGCGCAAGTAGCATTTAATCATTAATCATTGAAAAATTTCATATTTATTTAGGTCGAGTGCGATAAAGTACACACTCGCCTAGAAAACTCGTTTTAACAATCATTTGAAAGCAAAATCGATAATAACAAGACACTGATATGCAAGCACGCATGATATGTAAGAAAACAGTTCCAAAATTAACTTTGAAAACAGTTCAAAAGTAGATAATGCAGTAAAGCGGTTCAAAAGTAAATTTGGAAACAGTTTGAGGTCACTCACCTCAATGGCTCAGCAATCATCCATCATACACTCAATGCAATCAAGTCCTTTCAAAGTTCGGACAGCACTTCCCCTGAATTTGCTTACTTTTCCAGCCATCATGGCTTCATTATTTCCTCATTCCATCCCAAAGGTACACACACAACAACAACAAGTTCATCCAATAGCCATTCAGCAAGCTCCAAGTAGTACCAGTCAAGCTAGGGAAAAGTCCGGAAATGAAAGTTAAACGCAAAACCAGAAAAATAGTTTTGACGTCCTTTTGCGGTAATGGCACCAAAGGTACTACGAGTATCGGATGGAGGTCCAAGACCCACCGTTTCGAAGCTAAGAACCAGGGCTACAACAATATAGAAGGTCACTCAGTCCAAATCCCAGCACAACTAAGTCAAATATGCCAAATAACAAACCAGAACCGTAATTGCAGGTTTACAAATTACACTATGCTGTAATCAGTACAACTCAGTCTAAACAGGTCCAAATGCAGAAATTCCAAAGGCATATGGTAGCTAGGACATCAATCTACATTTCATCAGAAGACCTCAACACCCAAATCCAAAACAATTCCAGTCAAAACAACCCATTACAGGCGCAGTTCTTACATCCTGATGAACCCAGAACAGCAACAGTAAATTCGGCTTATCTCATTCTACACTACTCCAATTGACCTGAAATTTTACAGGCACCCTTAAAACATCAATACCTACAACTTTCATGTTTTGAGCCAAGGCCAATTCGGCCTCTATCTAGGACCAAAAATTTCGGACAGAATGAAGAACCAAGAACCCTAATTTTCCAGATTTCTTCCAAAACAGAATTTTCTTGCAATTAATCACTTTTTCCACCTCCTAGCTTCCTCAACTATCATTTCCAATCATCATACATAACCACATAATAACAATCATATGAGAACAGAAAAATCCTAATTAAATATAAAACTTCACTAATTTCAACCAAAATCATGAAATCATCCATAAAATCACTTATTCAACCACCACCAATCACTAATTGAACATTATCAAGATCAAAGGAAGAATTCCCTAGTTACTCACCTTGCAAGCTCAAGAAAGTAAGCAACTTAGCACCAATTTCTTCCAAACAACTCCACAACCAACCTCAATATCACCAAACTAAGAAGTTCTATGGAAAAATTTGAAGATTAAACGGTTGAATTGAAAGATTGGGCAAGATTGGAGCTTGAAAATTGAGAGAGTTTTCTTTCCTTTGTTCCTAGCAAGAAATTCGGCCAAGAGCTTCAAAATAAGAAGAATTTTGGGTCAATTTTGGTTTAAATGGTAAAGGCATGAATAGTGGTCAAAAGGTCAAAAAAGGTAAGAATAAATCCTCAAGTGACACATGTCCTCTTCATTAATTGCTTGCCTAACTTTTTGTCTCTCTTACACAAATATCTTAACACATTGTAAAATAATATCACTTAATACAAAATTCCAACAAGTTGTCAAAAATATAATGCATTTACCGCACTTGCGGGTCCCACGTCCAAAATACGCTTTTAATTTCTCAAAAACTAACCGATACTAGAAAAATCATTTTAAAACTATTTTTGCTCATAAACTTTATCTGGGGAATTTTTCTAATCAAGAAAATGTAGAAAAGGCGGGCGTTTAAAAAATAAACCCTAGAAAAGTAGAAAATTTCCGGGTTCTCACACTTATACTTTTCGGGGCGTCACAATCTCCCCTCCTTAAAAGAATGTCGTCCTCGACATTCCCTCTTGTACTAATCAAGTCGAGACATCCCGCAAGAATCTCGCAAGAGTCAAATCAAACCCACGGTCCGGCATCCTAAACTTCAAGCCTAGGATACACTACAGAGATCTGAAGCCTAAGCTCAGATACCAATTGTCACGGCCCCACCTCCCCCTAAGGCGAACCAGAGGGTTCGGCGGGCCGCCTGCCCAACTCTCGCCGGGACTCAGTCGTTCACTACAATCCTCAATGGAATTTCAAGATATTTATATCAAATATACATCAAAGGTTCCCAAACTTTACATATCAAAAGCGAAGCGTCCACGCTTCCACTGCGCCCCTCTGATCCTTGATACCAACTATTCTACAGGAGGACGTCCAAAACTAGACTATTGCACATCCAATCAATTCTAAACATTCAATACAATCCCAATATGAACGATTACACAAAAGGAATTCTAAGTTCAATCCATACATGAGATAATCCATGAATAAACACTACAAGCCCTTCCTTCGCCTTGAGCCCTGTGGAGGGGAATAAAACATTTTGGGGTGAGCTAGAAGCTCAGCGAGTAACCAGTAAAATCAGTTATCAAATCAGTTTCACAATCGTTCATTTCAATAATGTCATTTCAATATGGAGTATCAATAATTCAAGAAACATTTACAATGGAAAGCGATAGTAACATTCATGAAAAGGATACGTTCGTTCTCCTGTCATTTCATTGCATTTTGGTTTCATTCGTGCATTCATTCACCCCGTCCCTGGCTTTTGGCCAGGCTCCACCAACCTACAAGGTAATACTCGAGTATACCGAAACTTTCACCCAAGTTCCTAGTCGCCCGACCGAGTCCGCTTCTGGCTCGAGACGACCGGTAACAAGGGGCAATGGCCAGTTCAGCCCAAAAGGCTTACATTCATGCACAATTAACATTTCAATCAATCTTAATCATTAAAATTTCATATTTATTTAGGTCGAGTGCGATAAAGTACACACACTAGAAAACTCGTTTTAACAATCATTGAAGCAAAATCGATGAATAACAAGACACTGATATGCAGCAGCATGATATGTAAGAAAACATCCCAAATTAACTTCTGAAACAGTTCAAAAGTAAAAATGCGGAAAAAGCGATTCAAAAGTAAATTCTGGAAACAGTCAAAAGAAATAATGCAAGAAACGGTTTTCACTAATAATTTAGAAATAGTTTGAGGTCACTCACCTCCATGGCTCAGAAACCATCCATCATATTGCATTACTTCACTCAAGTCCAAGCCCTAAAGCACAAACGCAAAGCAATCAAGCCCATTCAAAATTCGGACAGCATTTCCCCTTAATTCCTTTATTTTCCAACCTACAATCAAACCCAATCACATTGCAATTAACCACAATTGCTCATAACCAGAAAACAGTTTTGACGTCATTTTGCGGTAATGGTGCCAAAAGCACTACGATGGTCGGATGAAGGTGCAAGACCCACCGTTTCGAAGCTAAGAACCAGGGCTACAACAATGTAGAAGGACACTCAGTCCAAATCCCAGCACAACTAAGTCATATATGCCAAATACCAAACCAGAACCGTAATTGCAGGTTTACAAATTACACTATGCTGTAATCAGTACAACTCAGTCTAAACAGGTCCAAATGCAGAAATTCCAAAGGCATATGGTAGCTAGGACATCAAGTTACATTTCATCAGAAGACCTGAACACCCAAATCCAAAACAATTCCAGTCAAAACAACCCATTTCAGACGCAGTTCTTACATCCTGATGAACCCAGAACAGCAACAGTAAATTCGGCTTATCTCATTCGACACTACTCCAATTGACCTGAAATGTTACAGGCACCCTTAAACATCAATACCTACAACTTTCATGTTTTGAGCCAAGGCCAATTCGGCCTCTATCTAGGACCAAAAATTTCGGACAGAATGAAGAACCAAGAACCCTAATTTTCCAGATTTCTTCCAAAACAGAATTTACTTGCAATTAATCACTTTTTCCACCTCCTAGCTTCCTCAACTATCATTTCCAATCATCATACATAACCACATAATAACAATCATATGAGAACAGAAAAATCCTAATTAAATATAAAACTTCACTAATTTCAACCAAAATCATGAAATCATCCATAAAATCACTTATTCAACCACCACCAATCACTAATTGAACATTATCAAGATCAAAGGAAGAATTCCCTAGTTACTCACCTTGCAAGCTCAAGAAAGTAAGCAACTTAGCACCAATTTCTTCCAAACAACTCCACAACCAACCTCAATATCACCAAACTAAGAAGTTCTATGGAAAAATTTGAAGATTAAACGGTTGAATTGAAAGATTGGACAAGATTGGAGCTTGAAAATTGAGAGAGTTTTCTTTCCTTTGTTCCTAGCAAGAAATTCGGCCAAGAGCTTCAAAATAAGAAGAATTTTGGGTCAATTTTGGTTTAAATGGTAAAGGCATGAATAGTGGTCAAAAGGTCAAAAGGTCAAAAAGGTAAGAATAAATCCTCAAGTGACACATGTCCTCTTCATTAATTGCTTGCCTAACTTTTTGTCTCTCTTACACAAATATCTTAACACATTGTAAAATAATATCACTTAATACAAAATTCCAACAAGTTGTCAAAAATATAATGCATTTACCGCACTTGCGGGTCCCACGTCCAAAATACGCTTTTAATTTCTCAAAAACTAACTGATACTAGAAAAATCATTTTAAAACTATTTTTGCTCATAAACTTTATCTGGGGAATTTTTCTAATCAAGAAAATGTAGAAAAGGCGGGCGTTTAAAAAATAAACCCTAGAAAAGTAGAAAATTTCCGGGTTCTCACACTTATACTTTTCGGGGCGTCACATCATGCCATCATCTAAATGCATTATTGTGCAATGTACTTGATTATTGATTTTACTGGATACTCGCTGAGCTTCTAGCTCACCCCAAATATTTTATTTCCCCTTCACAGGGCTCTAGGCTAAGGAAGCCCGTGTAATAAGTTATTAGAGTGTCTGAAGGAATATCTCTTGTATAATTTGAATTCGAACTTGATATACTTGTGGTTTGTGAATTCGGGGAAACTTTGGAAGATGTAATATTTGAGACTGATATTATAATTGTAATTATATGAGAACTTAGGACTTTTGTCTTATTTGGGGAATTGTACCACTACTTGAGATTGGAATGTATGTAAGTATACGTGCTAAGCTTGGGAATTGTTATTTCGTTTATTATGGAGGTTGTACCCTATGTTATTGGATGTGAGTGTTGTAATTTATTTAAGGACTGTAGTGAGTCCCGGCGAGAGTTAGGCAAGCGGTCTGCCGAACCCTTTGGTTCGCCTTAGGGGGAGGTGGGGCTGTCACAAAATCCCAATAATCTATGAAGTTGCATGATGATTTGCAAGTGAAATTGAAGCTAGGAGATGAAGTTTCTTTCTTCCCTTTCCTTTTCTTGTCTTGGCCGAATGGATGAGAGAGAGATGAGAGTCTTGAGTGTGAGTCTTGTGTTGGAAGATTAGAGGGAAAAGTAGCTATTAAGCTTTGCCAAAAGTCAACTTTCAATAGTGTCGTAATAGGGTTTTGTACTACCACTTTTCTCTCTTGTTTGATACACTCATATACTAATCCTCCAAGATAATTCCTCTAACACTTTAATTACTCATACTTATGAGTCTAATACAAATTCCTCAGTTCACCAATTAATCGGACCGACACGACTTTCGAGAAACTTTCGACGCGCACGCGAAAAAATGAAATTTAAGGGTAATTCATGCAATACTAGAATAATTAAGTAATACTAGGGCAAATAATTTTGAAAATGACTAAATTAAAAATAAAACATGAGTCCTCACATCTTCTCCCCCTTAAAAGAATTTTGTCCACAAAATTCATATCGTGATCTAGAAATAGGTCTGGGTACTTCTTTCGAATTTCCTCCTTTACTTCCCAACTGGCTTCCTCTACTCCTTGATTCCTCCATAGGATGTTTACCAAAGGGATTCTCTTATTCCTTAGTTCCTTCACCTTACATCCCAAAAGCTTCACCGGTCTCTCCTCAGAAGTCAGTGTCTCGTCAATCTCAATATTTTCCGATTGCAGTACATGAGACTGGTCTGGATGATATTTCTTGAGTATAGACACATGGAAAACGTGTGACGACCTCACCTCCCCCTAAGGCGTACCCCAGGGGTTTGGCGGACCGTCTGCCTAGCTCTCGCCAGGACTCACTCACTCACATCAAGAAAATAGGGTGCAACCTCAAGAATAAAGGAAATAACAGTTCCCAAGTTTGGAATATACAGATATATTCATTTCTATCTCAAACATCCATACAATCCCAAATATATCAAAAGATTTAAATTCTCAATACATTCAACCCTAATTGAGCGACTAGTGCGAGTACAATCGCAAAATTTCAAAAACTGGACTATGCTAGCCTGTACCAGTCTCACGCCTCGCTTGTACCCCCTATAAAGAAAACAAATGGCTTGAAATAAGCTAAAAGCCCGATGAGGTTCCCAAATGAGTAATCCGGTATAGAAATCATGGAAACGTTACATTTAACAATTTGCGTATTTTGTACAGTAATATCCAGTCATTCAAGAAACAAACACTCAATCATTGGAAGGATACGTGCTCACTTGGAGCCATTCATTCAAGTCATTCATTCATTCATTCGCCAATCATTTTTCTTATCCCTCCGACATTAGAAAACATTTGCAAGTGAAAATTCCTCCAGTTTATTGACATTCATTCATTGATTTCATTTCCCGCCACTAGCCAATTCACTGGCCAGTTCTCCACCAACTTTCGTGTTATATGAAAGGTCGTTATATGGATGAGAGTGGAGAGACAAGACGATAAGCTTACACATAAAAGGTGCCACATGTCGCGTTTCTATTCGAGGGTGGACTTTTGACCAAGATATTTTCTTTCCTTCTTAAAACTAATTTTGACCAAAAATCATCTTCCATTTCTCCCTCTTTGGCCGAATTTCTTTGTGGAAAAGAAGAGAAAAACTCCCAACTTCTTTGTAAGCCCCGATGCAACCAAATACAACCAAAATACTCAACCAGACAAGTAATCAAGTAAATACAATGACAAAGAATATAAGCAATTTTAAAGCACAAAAATAGAGTAACAATAAAGTAAAAGAAATTCAAACCAATCAAACTCCCAAGCTTCTTCCAAACTTGGAGTTGAATCCACCAAATAGTTTCTTCAATTGATGGTAGTGCTAACCAACTTGTACAAGTGAAGGCTCACTCCTTCCTCACCCCAAACATACTTTGGTTGAGCAAAGGAATTTTACTACTCTCCAAGTAAACCCTCAACTAGATACAATTGAAAGCTTACCCATTCAATTAAGAACTACTTTATACAAGTGAGGCAACCTTTATCAAGGTTTTACCACTCCAAGTGATAGGTTCACCTTCACCAAGGTTTTACTCCTCCTAGAGAGTAACCTTCACTTGAGCAACCTCACAACCCAACTTTCCCAACCCCTTATACAACCAACAAAGAATATTTCTACTCAAAGATCTCACTTGTAAGCTTGTATTTAGTGTTGGCCAAAAGTCTGTGTCTTCTGTGTTTTGGGGTATTTATAGAAGGTGAGAAATGGCTCCAAAAAGGCTCTCCAACGGTCAAATATTAAATGCTGTCGAAACTAGCCGTTGGCCTGTCGGACGTCCGAACCATTTGCTCTGCGTCCGAACCATGCGTCCGAACCACCTATCGGACGTCCGAACCATTTGTTCTGCGTCCGAACCCTGCGTCCGATAGAAGTCAGAATGTTCAACTTTCATTCTTTTTGTGTCGGACGGCCGAAGCAATGAATGAGCGTCCGATCCAAGCGTCCGAAGAGTATCGTCGTCTGTCGGACGTTCGATCCTCTATCGAGCGTCCGATCCTCTACGTCCGAACCTTCATATTTCTTAACTTCTCTTTGATTCAAATCTTTTCGATTCTCTTTTGGATCAATGACCTGTTCTAACAAATTTCTCACATAAAAACATTAGTCCAAATCTACATTTTGGTTTGTTAATCATCAAAACCAAGGACTGATCAACCAAGGTCAACAATCTCCCCCTTTTTGATGATGACAAACAAAATGAAGATTTCTTTGATCAAATAAGTTCAAATAAAACTCCCCTTTAGAAAATGCCAACATACAAAGAAATTTCAATAAATCCTACTCCCCCTTTTGGCATCAATCAAAAAGCAAACTCCCCCTTTATTTTTCAAATCAAGACCATATTGAATATCAAAACTTTCAAATGTACTTTCAACCATTTAGCACATTTTGGATCAAATCTTCATGATGTACCTAAGTATGAGAAATTTCATTTGGTATTTTTTCTTTATAGGGTCCTTGGGAGTTAGTACAACATGATCTAGCAATCCACATGGATTTCATACCTTTTCTCATATTTTTCTTTACATAGCAATCATTTTGCATATGTCCAAATTGGCAACAAAAGTGACACATGATAGAAGTATTTTGCACATAAGTGGATTTAATGCAACTAATTTTCTTACTTCTTATCATAGCAAACTTATTTGTGCCTTGAAAAGATTTGCTTTCTTTTGTTTGAGAAAACTTTTGTTTTTCATTTTGGAGAAACTCGTTCAAGTCATTAATTCTTTTCTTTAACAAATTTTGTTCTCCAACATTTTTTCATAAAACTTTGTTTTCTCTTCCAACTTCCTTTTCAAATTATTTTTGCAATCAAAAACACCTTTTTGATTTTTTAAATCATCATTTTCCATTCTCAAACATTTGTTTTCTTGAAAAAGTTTGGAGTTTTCTTCCAACAAATCATTTATTTTTGTTTTCAAATCTTTATTTTTAGCATAAGATTCTCTCAAACTTTTATGCATTTTAATCATAAGAATTTGCACATCATCATCTTCATTATCTTCATCACTAGAAGAGTGATAAGAATTTACCTCATCTTCTCCAAAGGCCATTAGTGCCATTTGGGCCAACTCTTATTTTTCTCTTTTTGAATTGCATTCATCCCATGTAATTTTGCAATCTCCTCTTGAACTTCTCTTGTTGAAGATCTTCTTGAAACTTTTGATGTGAGGAGTTATATCATTGTCCACTTCCATGTTTTCATTACCCATGAAGGATGGGTTATCCCCCATTTGAGATGCTTTAAAAGCTATGCCTCTCTTATACATTCTTGCATTTTCTTTCTCTTGCACTTTGAATTTCAGCTTTAATTCATAAGAGGTTAGGGAATTCACAAGAGATTCAATGGACATAGAATTTAAATCCTTTGCCTCTTCTATAGCATTTATTTTGTTTTCCCATTCTTTTGGCAAGGCATTCAAAATCTTTCTATTTTTCTCACCCAAAGAATATTCTTTTCCAAGCAATTTAAGATCTTGAATAATGTCACAAAATCTACTACACATCTTATCAACATTTTCAAGAGGATGCATTTTGAAAAATTCATATTGAGAAACAAGCAAAGATTTCTTTTGTTCTTTAATATCTTGGTTACCTTCATGAAATTCACACAATTTATCCCAAATATCTTTAGCTGATTTACAACCTTTAATTCTACTAGATTCATTTACATCTAATGCATTGCACAATATATACATGGCCTTGGCATTCAAAGAAAGGTATCTCTTGTCTTTTTCATTCAATTCTTGTCTAGTCTTTAATCTACTCAAATTAGTGGTAGAGTCAACTATTCTAGCTTCATAAGGACCATCTTCTACCACATACCATAATTCAATATAAACGGATTGTAAGAAAATCATCATTCTTTGTTTCCACATGCTAAAATGAGAACCATTAAACATAGGTGGTCTATCAAAAGATTGCCCTTCTAAAAAAGAAACATTTATGGTTGCCATGATCTTTACTCTAAGCGGTTAAGCTTAATCTCTAGGAGACCAAGCTCTGATACAATTTCTTGCTTGAATCTCACAAATCAACCGTTTAAATTCCAAAATTCTCCACAAAAGTGAGTTGCTAAACTAGTTTAAGGGGATTGGTGGAGCCATTTGGGAAGAACAAGCCCTAGCTATCTTGTTTCTTGAGGTTACAAAGGTGAGTGGTTAAGAAATTATCCCTTTGTTGGTTTTGATGTGAACTTAGTAGAGGTTGGTAGTTAAAGATGCAATTTGGTGGAGTATTTCATGAATTATGGTTGTGTTGTCTAAGTTTTCTATTTATTGGGAATTTTTCTGTTTTCATATGATTAATATTGTTTGATCATGTATGATGGTCTAGTATGGGTTAGAATGAAGCTTTGGTATGAGAATTGTAATGATTAGTGGAAAATTTCTGGTTTGAAGCAAAAATTTCCAGATTAGGGTTTCGTTTTCCCCAATTCTGCCTGGAACTGTTCATCATAGTTAGAGGCCGAATTTGTGACGCCCCGAAAAGTATAAGTGTGAGAACCCGGAAATTTTCTAATTTTCTAGGGTTTATTTTTTTTAATCGCCCGCTTTTTCTACATTTTCTTTATTAGAAAAATTCCCCAGATAAAGTTTATGAGCAAAAATAGTTTTAAAATGATTTTTCTAGTATCGGTTAGTTTTTGAGAAATTAAAAGCGTATTTTGGACCAAAAATTGAAAAGTGAGGGTTTTGTGATGAACATTCTGTCCGAATTTTTAGGTCATAGATAGAGGCTGAATTG